>NW_027256894.1:13987652-14207652 GCF_029215685.1 Pituophis catenifer annectens | reverse complement strand
GTAGAAACTTTTTGGGAAAAGTGTATTTTCTAAAACTAGTTAATAACACCACTTTTTTTTTAGTAGTACCCTAAAATTATATATCAATAGAAAGGTAATTTCATCAAGAATGTAATGCAATAACTTTTATGAAGGATTTGCTATTAGAATAGCAGCTAAAGTATAAAGAAGAAAAGGGAAACACGCAGAAAAAAGGAGATGTACAAAAATGATCACCATAGAAAAAATGAAATATACAAAAATGATCACTATGTCAGTTAATACTTAGTTGCGGTAACCTTTAGCATGAATTATGGCCTCACAACTTCTTCCCATGGAGGGAACCAAGTCTTTTAGTTCTGCAGCTGTGATAATGTGAAACCAAGATTGAAGGATTGCTTCTATTAACTGGGTTTTATTGCTGGGTCGCTTCTGACTAACAAGTTTTTTAGTCGGCTCCATCAATTTTCAATTGGGTTAAGATCTATTCCCAGGCCATTCCAACAGTGGGATATGATTATCTTGAAACTCCAAAAAAAAAAAAAAAAAAGAGGTGTTATTAGCCATCAAACCTCAAAAATACACTTTCCCCAAAAGGTTTCCACAATTTTGGCTGCTACTGTAAGTAGATATCTGTATGGTAGCTCAAGCCATTAAGATAAGGCTTCTTCAAGAGAAGTATGTATTTAGTATTACATATTTTAACAGCAGCAAGGATTATCTTCGCACAATATTGGAAAGATGAAGAAACTCCTCAAGATGAAGAGATAATTAAGAAGATATTAGACTGTGTGGAAATGGACGGACTTACATTGAAACAGAAAGATACAGAATATTATCAAACTTGGAATTTATTTTACCAGTGTTTGGAAGAAAAGGTTGGTGGAGAATAAGAACGACATTTATATTGCCAAGCAAATTAAATACTCAGACAACACGATGTTTATTAAGCACTAAGGAATGTAATGAATAGAAAATGAATAAAAAAATTTTTTTTAAAAAAAAAGATAAGACTTCTTCAATATGGAGCCCTCCACCTATGAGATTGAAACTTCCAGAATTCCTGACATGCTGAGAATTCTGGGAGTTGTAGTCTCAATACATCTGGAACAAGGGTGAAATGCTCTGAAGCCTGCTACCGGTTCGCTTTGTGTGTGCGCCAAACGCATGCGCATGTGTGGTGCACGCCAAATGTGTACTTCGCCCACAGACGCTACTGCGCAGCGCTGAAAAAGGATTAAGAAGCCTTTTCTGAGTCTGCAAAGGTAAGTAGAACAGCAAGGGGGCAACAGTTGTACTGCATGATTTAGATTCTCTAGGAAGCAGGATTTCCCGCTTTCTAGTGAATATAAATCACGCAGCACAGCTGTTCTCGGAAATAGCATTTTTTTTTACTACTGGTTTGTCCGAACCGATAGCATATTTTACTACCGGTTCGGGCGAACTGGTCCAAACTGGTAGCATTTCACCTCTGATCTGGAAGCTATGAGGACAAGGGAAGTGCCCATTAGGGCAGGGGTCTCCAACCTTGGCCACTTTAAGCCTGGTGGACTTCAACTCCCAGAATTCCCCAGCTAGCTGTATTAGGCTATCCGTCTCCACCCCCCACCTGCCACCCCACCAACAAGTGAAGTGAAGCTGTTCAAGAAGCCACTGACCCGTCATGGAGTTTTCAGAGGTACAGAGCTGCTCCCTCAGCTTTTCAACATCATCCGGGTGAACCTGCTCGTAGAGGGTGCTGCCGAACCACTCCGACTGGGGCTGGTTCAAGACTGGCGTAACCGAGTCCGAAACGTAGATCACCCGACCTGTTTCGGCAGCCACCACGAAGAGAAAACCATCAGCCGCTTCAAGGATCAGGTGCTTCAATTCCTTGAGAGAAGGAAGACAAGCATGTCAGAAAGCAAAGTCTACTGCTAAAGCCCTTTTATAGAGAGAGGACATCCTGTGCTAGAATTATTATTGTATAACCGTCTCCTTCTGTTTTGGAATATGCATCTTAAAATTGAATGGGTCCCTGTGACTATTATTCATTGTATTCTGACATACTTCTTTGTTACGCTTCTTCAGTAATGTTTTTGACTATGTTTTGACGTTTATGAAACCTTTAGCTGCCATGCTTGTTGGCTGCCATCCTTGCTATACCCACTCGGGGGCCTTCTGGATAAAATAATATCGTATTTTGGTTGAAAAGAAATGAACTGTCTTACCACCGTTTCCTTCTCCAAAAGATACGTCCCCATTCTTGCCTCTGAGCTTAAATTACAGAAGAAAATTGACATGGATCGATGCATTTGTACAATCTAGTGTCTAGAATACACGCTTTGCGAATTTAAAGTGCTCTGAATACAATTACATTGTATTCTAGCCATTATTTCAAACAGCCTCGGACCTTCCTGGATATGGTCAAGGACTTCCATTCTTTTTCTCCTGAAGTCTTGAGTTTGAGAGAAGAAACTTTGGGTGTGATGTTCAGTGGAAAGATCACCCATCACACAAATAACCGACTCCTCTTATATCTACCATACCTTCTTCTCCTGTGAACCATCCAATCACAAGTGTTTCTGTGGCAAATGAACTATAATTTGTTACCCGTTCCTTCATTCTCTAAACTTTAGAAAACACAGATTATTACTTCTCTCACATCATGTTGTCTTTTCCTACAGTCTGGAATATACATACTATGCCCAGCCAAAATAAAATATCACATCAGGGTTAAGGCACTAGCTGGATGCCTACAACACAATGAATCATAAACTACTCAAGACCCTTTTTAGCCTAAGGTGGAGTGTTATATAGACTACAAACAATTTGTGTGTTGTATGTGTGTGAGTGCAGCAACACCAAAAGTTAATTATCCATACATACACTTCAAATATGACGTAATAAAAAGACAGCGTCCGTGAAAAGCATGAATGATATTTCTCAGGGAGGAGATGTCAGTTACATCAACAACTATTCTGCTACAAAGCCACAAAACACAGGGGCACAGAGAATGGGAAAGGAGGAGGAAACCAACAAGCCATGGGTGCAAGGGTGAATTGCAACCTCATGTTGACACAGGGCGGTCAACAATCCAATGTGACATTATTGTAGTTTGCAATAAAAAACATTCTTAGGTAGCCACATTATGTCAAGTATCTACGGGATTTCAGCTGAGTTGAAGAGGTGGGCTCAAAGGGTCCCAAAGACTTGAAATGCAAGAACTGGGAAGAGCAATAACACTTAGCCCTTAGAATCAGCCTCTTGTCCCCAACAATCTGGGTCCTCATTTTAGCGACCTCGGAAGGATGGAAGGCTGAGTCAACCTTGAGCCATTCAGGATCGAACTGGTGGGAGTCAGCAGTTAGCCTACAATGCTGCATTGTAACCACTGCACCACCATGGCTCTTCCTTCCTTCCTTCCTTCCTTCTTTCCTTCCTTCCTTCCTTCCTTCCTTCCTTCCTTCCTTCCTTCCTTCCTTCCTTCCCACTTAACAGTAGCACTTAGACTTATATATTGCTTCACAGTGCTTTACAGCCCTCTCTAAGCAATTTACAGAGTCGGCATATTACCCCCAACAATCTGGGTCCTCATTTTACCGACCTGGAAGGATGGAAGGCTGAGTCAATTTAGAACCTGGTGAGATTTGAACTGTCAAATTGCAGGCAGCCAGCAGAAGTAGCCTGCAGTACTGCACTCTAACCACTGGGCCACCGTGGCTCTTTGAGAGAGAGAGAGACATTGTGGGCGGCTCTCATTCACATTTATGGGGTTAGGTAAACTAGCAGACTAAACTAATTGCTAATTTCAGGCTTAGCAATCAAGTGAAGCCATGTGTAGTTGTAGGACTGAGATTTATATCTTCTTGGGTTCAGGGAGCCTGAAGACATTCATTATACCTTCGTCCAGAGTAATCGAAGGTTCAACATAAGGACAAAGACTTGAGAGCATCTCAGAAAGCAGGTACAGGTTTGGGTTGTTATGAGATTGACAGTTGTGAAGCAGACAGTGGACGTTTGTTGGACACTATGAGCAAAGAAAGTTCTTTCTTTGTCCACTCTCCCATCTTTAAATGGGCTAATAATGAGCAGGGAAGAACCTGTGCTAGAGAGGAGACCTTCAGAAAAAGAAAGGAGTTTCTGCAGCCCCCATGATTGCCTTGTCTTTCAATCCGAGGGTGAACTCTTCCTTGGGAATGAATGGAAGGGTGGGTGGGAAGCAGAGAAGAAGGCATAAAGGAAGGAGGAAGAGCCGCTCCCAAGGCAATGATTAGATAAACGGGGCTTGAGCCCATTCCAAGAAAGCAACATGAGAAAACATTTCAGACAAGCCCCTCTCTAGTTCATTAGCAGTCAAAACGAGAGAGGAGGAGGAGGAATCACACACAGACTTGCAAGGTTGTGTTTCTACAGCTGTTCCAGTAAACACATGTTTTAAGACCTCTGTTTAAAAGACAACCCACGCTGTTGTCTTTCATCTGGTTTACCTGAGATGGAGTGCTCACCTCCAGAAAGCAGAAAGCACTTGGAAAGACAGGACATTCGCTCGTCACCTTTCAACCACCTTGTATGCAAGGAAACCCCGTCCCCCCCAAAACCAGGGGTGAAATCCATTTTTTTCCCCTACCTGTTCTGTGGGCGTGGCTTGGTGGATGCGGCAGGGGAAGGATATTGCAAAACCTCTATTCCCACCCCACTCCAGGGGAAGGATATTGCAAAATCTCCATTACCTCCCCACTCCTCAGTTCGCTCCCACAGAGAGGGTCTCCTCAGGGTGCCATCGGCCAAGTTATGTCGGCTGGCGACATCCAGGGGGAGGGCCTTCTCTGTGGGAGCCCCAGCCCTGTGGAATGAACTGCCCCCGGAAATACGTAAGATCTCCGACCTCCGGGTATTTTGCTGTGCATTGAAGACCCTGTTGTTCCGCCAGGCCGGGCTATCAACGTAATATTTTAAATTGGGGTATTTTAAATTTTCTGGGGTTTTTTAAATTGAGCCAAATTTATTTAATAATTTTTAATTTTTAATTGATGTTTGTCTTGTGTTTTTAAAAAGGCTGTACACCGCCCTGAGTCCTTCGGGAGAACGGCGGTATAGAAATAAAATTATACTTATACTTATACTCCTGGGGGAAGGATATTGCAAAAACTTTCCACCTCACTCCTGGGGGAAGGATATTGCAAAATCCCCATTCCCTCCCCACTCCTGGGGGAAGGCTACTGCAAAATCTCCATTCCCACCCCACACTGGGGCCAGCCGGAGGTGGTATCTGCCGGTTCTCCGAACTGCTCAAAATTTCCGCTACCGGTTCTCCAGAACCTGTCAGAACTTGCTGGATTTCACCCCTGCCCCAAACCCCAGCATCCTCATAAAAAAAACAACCAAAAAAAATCAGCTATTCTCTCTTGGAAGAAAATCCCTGCCGTTCCAACGGAAGGAGAACGTTCTAAAGATAGGCGGAAGAAATTTCCAGCGCAGGACCAGCTGCAATCCAGCCTCCCTGTAACATGTCAGGAAAGGTCCTCCTGTTTTCTCCAACCCCTGCGAGACCCTCTACGGCCTTGTACGAAGCCACCCACCTGCTCGGTTAGGAAAGAAGGTTTATATGCTCCATCGGTAGATTTGTTCCCAGTGCCCCTCATGGACTTCATGTGAGACACTGCCATGCGTAGGATGGTCAGCTTGTCGGGTTTGCGCGCCAAGGCGCTGCAGGTGGGCACCATGTCAGAGAGCTCGGTGATGTACTGGGTCATCTTGTTCCTCCTGCGTCTCTCGATCTCACTATGGTTCTCCCTAAGCACACATGAGAAGGAGCAAACCGAGAGAGAAAGCGAGATGCTGTCGGTAAAAGATGCAGTGCTTGGAAATTGGCATAGCAGATCCAGGTGGGCTCAAAAGGGAAGGCACTTATGCCCGAGCATCCCAAAGACTTGAAAGGCAAGGGACCAGGGTAGAGCAATAACACTTAGCCTTTAGACTTATATACCGCTTCACAGTGCTTTACAGCCCTCTCTAAGTGATTTACAGAGTCAGCCTCTTGCTCCCAACAATCTGGGTCCTCATTTTCCCGACCTCGGAAGGATGGAAACCTGGGTCAATCTCGAGCTGGTCAGGATTGAACTGCTGGCGGTAGGCAGAGTTAGCTTGCAATGCTGTATTGTAACCACTGCACCACCATGGACCTTCCTTCCTTCCTTCCTTCCTTCCTTCCTTCCTTCCTTCCTTCCTTCCTTCCTTCCTTCCTTCCTTCCTTCCTTCTGCTTCCCAGTACTTTACAGCCCTCTCTAAGTGATTTACAGAGTCAGCCTCTTGCTCCCAACAATCTGGGTCCTCATTTTACCGACCTCGGAAGGATGGAAGGCTGAGTCAATCTTGAGCAGGTCAGGATCGAGCTGCTGGCAGTCGGCAAAGTTAGCCTGCAATGCTGCATTGTAACCACTGCGCCACCATGGATCTTCCTTCCTTCCTTCCTTCCTTCCTTCCTTCCTTCCTTCCTTCCTTCCTTCCTTCCCACTTAACAATAGATTTATATACTGCTTCAGAGTGCTTTACAGCCCTCTCTAAGCGAGTTTACAGAGTCAACATATTAGTTGGCTTAGCTGGGAATATACAGGTAGTCCTCGACGTACGACTGCAATTGACCCCCACAGGCATGAGAACACACATGGAACCCCCCTGCCCACAAAACCTGAGGTTGCAATGGAGGAAGCAGATCCACACTCCGATTTCGTGGCCCAGGCAGATCTTCCTCCTTCACTGAAATGAAACAGGTAGGTCTTGGCAAGCCGGGGAGTCTCATGCATGCATGCATTGAAATATACAGGCAGAGACTCTGCACCAGAACGACCAACTGGCATCTCGAGGAAAAGGAAGCAATGAGGAACGGCAAAAAATTCCACAATGGGGAGAAAAACTTGGGGAACAAGGAAAACGAAACCATTTCCCGGTTTTTGAACAAAACGTAATGGAACATTTAGTCAGAGTCTCAGCAAAATCTTATGTGATTCATCACGTTACATAGAACAAGGACAATAGTAGCAATAGCAGCCAAGGCAACTCAGATTCTGCTCCATGAACAGAATTCTGCAATTTGCATAAATGGGTGCTTTGGATTCATTCATTTACATTTCATTCCCAGTTTTACCTTATACAAGAGCGAAGTAAAGATTATCCATTCTTTCTTCACACATACTATATAGAAACTTCCAAGCATACTCGCACGAGCAGCAAACCTGGATACTTTTACAGGGGGTGGGGGTTTAGATTTATTGATTGATTGATTGATTGATTCGATTTATATGCTGCCCTTTTCCGGAGACTCAGGGCGGCTTACAATGCGTTAAGCAATAGCCTTCATACTTTTGTATATACCTGCTTAGTAGGGCTTTTGGCCCCCCCCCCAAGCGGTGTTCTTTTTTTATACAAAGTCAGCTTATTGCCCCCACAAACCAGGTCCTCATTTTGCCTACCTCAAAAGGATGGAAGGCTGAGTCAACCTTGAGCCTGGTGAGATTTGAACTTTCAGTAATTGCAGGCAGCTGGTGTTACTTAACAGTGCTTTAGTCTGTTGCACCACCAAGACTCCCCAAGGATTGGGGAAAACTCTTGGCAAATTCATTTCTACCGTTAGCTGCATATTCTGCATTTGTCCTGTAGTTTCACTGAACGCAGCCCCTAGAATTTAGGTTTGCTTAAAATATATCTGTTCTCTCTCTCTCTCGACACAACCATCTTCTAAAACAGACAGAGAATTTGCATGCCTAAAGCCAATTCCCCATTTCCAAGTTTTCCTCCACTGAAGCATGGAAGATAATGGAAACGAACAGGGGAAGGAGGAGGAGGGAAATGTGATCTGGACGTGTTCAAAGAAGCCAGGAAAGCAGGAAGCAGAGTGATGTTCTTCGCCCATAAAGTAAATGTTGGCATGAGGCAACAGATTATTACCAAAAGAACAATAACTTGTTGGTTTTTAGATAGACTTGCCTGCTTTTCACCAAGGGCTAAGGTCCCCAGTAGGCTATCTAAAAGTAACTTTCTTAAACTCCATGCTCTACTGAATAGAATAGAATAGAATAGAATAGAATAGAATAGAATAGAATAGAATAGAATAGAATAGAATAGAATAGAATAGAATAGAATAGAAAACAGAAAGAGTAGAAGAGAAGAGAAGAGAAGAGAAGAGAAGAGAAGAGTAGAACAGAACAGAACAGAACAGAACAGAACAGAACAGAACAGAACAGAACAGAATAGAATAACAGAGTTGGAAGGGACCTTGGAGGTCTTCTAGTCCAACCCCCTGCTTAGGCAGGAAACCCTACACCACTTCAGACAAATGCTTATCCAACATCTTCTTAAAAACTTCCAGTGTTGGAACATTTACAACTTCTGCAGGCAAATTGTTCCACTGATTAATTGTTCTAACTTTCAGGAAATTTCTCCTTAGTTCTAGGTTGCTTTTCTCCTTGATGAGTTTCCACCCATTGCTTCTTGTCCTGCCCTCAGGTGCTTTGGACAATAGCCTGACTCCCTCTTCTTTGTGGCAGCCCCTGAGATATTGGAACACTGCTATCATGTCTCCCCTAGTCCTTCTTTTCATCAAACTAGACATACCCAGTTCCTGCATACTTGATTCTATTTTATTGAGATAGATATCTTCCCAGGAAGGTAGCTTGGAGCAAAGGCTACGCGCATCACTTTTAGGAAATAGCCTCAGGCTGTAGCCTCCAGTTCTATTTAGAACCACATCCGGGGGAGAAGACGAAAGATAGAGAACAATAAATGGAGGCTAGAAAGAATATTCTAGGAAACAGGAGGATGCAGTAGAAAGCAATCTCCCCACAAGGCAAATATCTTGTAACAGCAGCTATGAGATGCTCCTAAAATTCCAAATTACTCACCAACTCCCAAGACTGGGGATTCCTGACATAAGAGTTTAAAGGCTTATAAAACAGTTCCATGTGTGCAGGTATATCTGGATGAGAGAAAATGAGGGCGTCCCTGAATGTATGAATGCCCACGAGAAACATCCATGCATTTTCCGTGACCCGTTGGACACACAGCACCACTTTCCTGCTCTCATTGTATCCAAATGCTCAGCAATACCTCAAGGGCAAGGAGGTCAAACCATAAAGCCATCTTGATATATTGCCCCTCATGTCAACAAATAGCATGGGCTTCCCATAAACCACTGAGCTACTTCTAAGAAGAGCCCGGAAGGGCGGTGCATCCAATCCAGTAGACCAAAACCCCATACCAGGAGGCTGAAACAGACCCCAAGTCGGAATTTCTGCCCCCCTCCAACCTGCACAAAAAGACCCTGAAGGGGGAGACTCTCTGCAGCAACACAAACGTTCATTGGATGTATCCGTCCCAGGGGCCGTAGTTTGAGGACCCCTGATTTAGTGCAATATAAAAAATGCAAATAATTTTTCTGCGGACCACCGAAATTTTCTCACGCACCACCAGTGGTCCACGGACCACCAGATAACCGCTGCTCTAGAAAGCTGCTGTGCTGTAGAAAGATGACGACATTCAAGCTCCTTCAGCCTCTAAGGGTTGCTGTCAGCGCTGGAAGAGCACCGAAACCTGACAGTTGCATTCACACAACATGCTATTAAGCCAGTCAACACTTATCAAGTATGTTCTGACAACAAGCAAGGATTCTGGCTTAGTGTTTTCTACCAACTCAAATCAATTTATTTGGGTTACGATTCCGCAACAAAAAGGGTTAATTCAACAATCAGATTAAATGGGCCATGTGAATTCAACCTGGTAGTGGTGCAGTGGCCTGGAGGTGGCGCTCTTGCCTCACAATCAGGAGGCTGTGAGTTCAATCCTAGGTAGAGGCAGATATTTCTCTTTGGGCACAATGAGAATATTATCTGCTGAAAAAAACCCTCCGCATTGGCAACAGGAAGGGCTTCCGGCCAGTAAACACTTAGCTCCGTTCAGTTGCCCAGACAGACTCCACCCTGCAAGGGATTATGGGGTCATTAAAAGAAGATGATGATGTGAATTCAACCTAGTATTTCTGTATAGGTGGGAAGGAATATCTCCAATCCTGGGTTTGGAACTGCGTTTAATTTTCATCTGAATCAAGTCCAACAAGTTAGTGGGATGTAGCATCTTTTCTATTCCTTTCATAGTAATCCACTTCCAAGGGATCTACTTGCCTCTATAACAAGTGCGCTCTGCTTTGATTTTACATCAGTGGTGATATCCATTTTTTTTTAACTACCGGATCTGTGGGCGTGGCTTGGTGGATATGGCAGGGGAAGGATGCTGCAAAAACTCCATTCCCACCCCACTCCAGGGAAAGGATACTGCAAAATACCCATTCCCACCCCACTCCTGGGGGAAGGATAGTGCAAAATCCCCATTCCCTCCTCACTCCTGGGGGAAGGATAGTGCAAAATCCCCATTCCCTCCTCACTCCTGGGGGAAGGACACTGCAAAATCCCCATTCCCTCCTCACTCCTGGGGGAAGGACACTGCAAAATCTCCATTCGCACCCCACTCTGGGATCAGCCAGTGGTGGTATTTGCCAGTTCTCCGAACTACTCAAAATTTCCCCTACCAGTTCGTCAGAACCTGCTGGATTTCACCCGTTTTACACCCTTTTTCTAAGACTGCCCCTTCCAGAAGGTATCTCCTATCTCACCTTTTTTTTCCTGGATCAGCCATTATTTTGACACACACCCCTCCCCCCCAAAAAGAAAACTAACTCCTTAGACTGAAATACAAAAGACTGGATGGATTTTTTTTTTCCTCGTTTATTTTAGGATTATCCCTTCCCTTTTTTTTTCAACGCCTACCTTGCATATTTTTTCCTTATCAACAGAGATTGGATCATCATACCTGTGGAGGGAAAAAAAAAAAAGGAAAGCATAACCCAAACATGGCAAATAACAAGGGTTAAGATGATAAAAACATATTGAAAGTATGGACAAATGCCTTATAATTCTCAGCCAGTTGGGATAGGCAACAAGCAGTGGTGAAATTCAATTTTTTTTACTACCGGTTCTGTGGGCCTGGCTTGGTGGGCGTGGTGTGGCTGGGTGGGTGTGGCTTGGTGGGCATGGCAGGGGAAGGATACTGCAAAATCTCCATTCCCACCCCACTCCTGGGGGGATGATACTGCAAAATCCCCATCCCTACTTCTGGGGGAAGGATATTGCAAAATCTCCATTCCCTCCCCACTCTGGGGCCAGGAAGAGGTGGTATTTGCCGGTTCTCCAAACTATTCAAAATTTCCGCTGCCAATTCTCCAGAACCAGTCAGAACCTGCTGGATTTCATCCCTGGCAACAAGGGAACTTCCAAGGACTGTGGGCATCAGTTCCCACCAATTGAAACAGTATGACGAATAGCAAAGGTTTTGGCGAACTGATACATAAAATCATCTGGAGCGCATCAAATTCCCTATGCAGGTAGTCCTTGAGTTATGACCACAATCGAGCCCAACATTTCTATTGGTTAAGTGAATTTTGCCCCATTTTTACAACCTTTCGGTTGTGAATCACTGCCGTTGATAAGCGAGTAACCCGGTTGTTAAGTGAATCTGGCTTCCCCACTGACTTTGCTCGTCAGAAGGTCGCCAAAGCGGATCCCATGACCTTCACAAATATGAACCGGCGGCCCATCATCTGAATTTTGATCCCATGATCGTCGCGATGTTGGAAAGAGCATAACTGTGAAAAACGGTTCTAAAGTAACTTTTTTTTCTAGTGGCTGTTGTAACTTTGAAACGGTCACTAAACCAATTGTTGTAAGATGTATCTGCATGAGACTGTTCAATCCTCAAGGTCCCCGTCTATTCGTCCCCGTCTGGCTTCACCCAGGCTATTATTCAAACTTGAAAGCGAGAAAGCAAAGACTGAAGGATACAGACCTTGGATCAGCTATTTTTATTGCAGATACTAAAAAAGCCATCATTACAGCAGAAAACCCGTCAACTGCTAAATTTTGAGTCCCACGTTTAAGCACGGCAGGGCAAACTTTAGATCTCTTTTTCTCTTCAGAAAAGACGGAAAGAGGTAATTTCTCAGCGAGAATGACAGTTAAGAACACTGCAGAATTATAATCACGGGCCTGTCTGTCTCAGGCTCTTCTGTCTGGGCTTTCGGCCTTCTAGAACTCAAGAGGTCCTCTCCTCTACCGAGGCATCAAGGACACCCAAAAGATCTTGCTTCCTATTTTAAACTAAGAACAGCTTTCTTCCATTTTAACTTGGAGCCCTCCGGCTCATTTAAACCAGAGATGCGTAACTTTTTTTTTTCGTTTTCCAAGCCAAAAGACAAACTTGGATTTTGAGTAGTATTCTAAGGGGCTGCATTCCTAACCCCACTGGTTAGGGCAAGGACAACAAAACAAAATTGCAGGGTTTTTTTTTTTTTTTTGGTTTTTTTGGTTTTTTTTAATTAATGAACTACAAATGTATACCGCTCTTTCCCATGTGTTCCCTGGCTTCCCCCTTCTGACAAATTCAGGATTACAATTCTCTGTCTTTTTGTAGAATAGAATAGAATGGAATGGAATGGAATAGGAGGAGGAGAAGGGAAGGGAAGGAGAATAGAATAGAATAGAATAGAACAGAATAGAACAGGGTAGGGTAGGGTAGGGTAGGGTAGGGTAGGGTAGGGTAGGGTAGGGTAGAGTAGAATAGAATAGAATAGAATAGAATAGAATAGAATAGAATAGAATAGAACAGAACAGAACAGAACAGAACAGAACAGAACAGGGTAGGGTAGGGTAGGGTAGAGTAGAGTAGAGTAGAGTAGAGTAGAGTAGAGTAGAGTAGAGTAGAATAGAATAGAATAGAATAGAATAGAATAGAATAGAATAGAATAGAATAGAATAATAGAACAGAACAGAACAGAACAGGGTAGGGTAGAATAGAGTAGAATAGAATAGAATAGAATAGAATAGAATAGAATAGAATAGAATAGAATAGAATAGAATAGAATAGAATAGAATAGAATAACAGAGTTGGAAGGGACCTTGGAGGTCTTCTAGTCCAACCCCCTGTTTAGGCAGGAAACGCTACACCACTTCAGACAAATGGTTATCCAATCTCTTCTTAAAAATTTCCAGTGTTGGAGCATTCACAACCTCTGGAGGCAAATTGTTCCACTGATTAATTGTTCTCACTGTCAGGAAATTTCTCCTTAGTTCTAAGTTGTTTCTCTCCCTTGATTAGTTTCCACCCATTGCTTCTTGTCCTGCCCTCAGGTGCTTTGGAGAATAGCTTGACTCCCTTTTCTTTGTGGCAGCCCCTGAGATATTGGAACACTGCTATCATGTCACCCCTGGTCCTTCTTTTCACCAGACTAGACACACCCAGTTCCTGCAACCATTCTTCATATGTTTTAGCCTCCAGTCCCCTAATCATCTTAGTTGCTCTTCTCTGCACTCTTTCTAGAGACTTTCTAGAGTCTCCACATTGTGGCGACCAAAACTGAATGCAGGATTCCAAGTGTGGCCTTACCAAAGTTGTTGTTGTTGTTGTTGGCTTAATGCAGCATTTTGTTGATCGCCGAATGGCAAAATAAAATTAAAAAGAACAAAACTTTTGGCGCCAGCTGAAGAGAGAGATTGTCTTGGGGCAATAGCCAAGGTTTTAGAGAGCTACGTACATCTCTGAGACCACAGATTATGCACTGAGTTGAAACGGGTCATGAGTTAGTTAGAATTACAAAGAAGGGTGGGAACCTCTCATTGGAATGAACTTTGCTTTCATGGGAGCTTTTTGCCGTCTCTCGAGGGCATGATAAATGGCAGTGAGTTTCAAAGTTGTAGCGCTTTAAGCTTGCAGCGGGTACCAGGAAAAGGAGAGGAAAATCCAAAAAGACAATAACAATCGTATTTGTCTTGGCTCAGACATGAAGACCTGTCTCTTCACCCAGACCGTTGGCACACGGACCAGGGAGACATCTCTTCATTCCATCTGGCCTGTTGCGATTGCTATCTTTTTTTTTTTTTAATCTTCTATTGATTTTATTGTAATTTCTTTGTTTGTCGTGAGCCACCCAGAAGGGTTGGGAGTCAGACGGCACACAAGCTTCAACAACAGCAACAACAACGACAAACAAAGGTTCACCCATGACACCTCAGCAGGCTGCTGAGTACATCTGGTCCTTAACTTACGACCCAATTAGGGCCAGATTTTCTGTTGCTAAGCAAGGGAGTTGCTAAGGGAGTTGAGCCCAATTCTAGCCAGGGTTGATAGGTGAATCACTGCAGTTAAACGAATAGCTATAGCACTTAGATTTATATACTGCTTCATAGTGCTTTACAGCCCTCTCTTAAGCTGTTGTCAGCTTTGGAAGCCATATTAGGCCGGAAGCTTCCATGCTGCCACCTTCTCCTGTGTGGGAAAGTAGGAGGGGGGACTTAGTAGAGGGATTGCCTGTAGACATAATAGCATTCTTCCTCTCGGTCAAGGTCAGGCCGATCCTGCATCTGGAGAAGGAGTGGTCGGAGTGCTGTCTCAAGATGGGACGGACGGTGATTGGAGCATGTGATCGACTGAGGAGTGAGGGGATGGTTTTGGGTGTTTTTGATTTACTGAGGGAAAACTCTGACCTCTCAGATTCAGGTTTTCACAGATGTGCCAGTTTACCTATTCTGGTAAATATAACTTTGAAAAATGCTTGGCGTGGCTTGGTGGGCGTGGCAGGGGAAGGATACTGCAAAATCTCCATTCCCATCCCACGAAGAATACAGTAAAATCTCCGTTCCATCCCCACTCCAGGAGAAGGATACTGCAAAATCCCCATTTCCTCCCTATCAGTTGGGACTTGGGAGGCAGAGAATAAATAGGGGCGGGGCCAGTCAGAATTGTTACTACCGGTTCTCCGAACTACTCAAAATTTCTGCTACCGGTTCTCCAGAACTGGTCAGAACCTGCTGAAACCCACCTGTGGGAAAAGCCTCTTTATTCTTTTGGTATAAAGAATCACAGAAGGAATGCGTTAGAAGGGAAGCCAAGCCCTGTCTCCCTGAATTTCACTAAACCAATCCCTACAAACAGCCTTCGGACCTCATTTAGTGGAGCAAACTATCTTGAAAGCTTCCTCGTTCAAAAATCATTTAGAAAGCTGCCTCTGGATTGAAAGGGCGAGGAACGCAAAGCCTTGAGTTTGAAATCCCAGAGAAGGTTGTTTTCATCGCACCTACAATATGTCAAACGGATGGGAAGGCACTCCAAGGAACGCCAAGCTTATAAATACTGCTTTGTCATTCCGGTATTTTCAAGCAGAGCTCCTGGGCCAGATTGTGTAAGGACAGAGCAATAAAGCAGCAGTAATAAACCGTTAGGGGGTTTGTCACAGGGTAGGCAGAAGGATGGTAGTTCGCTCTGATTCATTTCCAAGAAGGGCACTGCAGGATTGTGATTTGCTCACCTGCAGGAAAAATTATTCTTGTATTCCATCCATTCTATTTGGATAGCTCTACCGCTTTGCAGCCGAGTGTATAAATTCTCTTTCTAAGAATGAAATATTTTTTTAAAAAAAGGGGTGGGTGGGTTTGCAGACAAGTCCAGCTCAATAGAATATTTCTAGCTCAGGGTTGTATTGAAGGGTCCTTGGTGCTCTCTGAGCTTGGTGCTTTTCTTGCAGATGTTTCATTACCCAGATTAGGTAACATCCTCAGTGCTACTAAGGAGTGAGATTTGGGGGGGAGGGGGAGGAGGAGGAGAAGAAGAAGAAGAGGAGGAGGAGGAGAAGGGGAAGAGGAGAAGAGGAGGAGGAAGAGGAGGAAGAGGAGGAGAAGAAGAAGAAGAAGAGGAGGAGGAGAAGGGGAAGAGGAGAAGGGGAAGAGGAGAAGAGGAGGAGGAAGAGGAGGGGGAGGAGGAGAAGAAGAAGAGGAGGAGGAGGAGGAGAAGGGGAAGAGGAGAAGAGGAGGAGGAAGAGGAGGAGGAGGAGGAAAAGAAGAAGAAGAGGAGGAGGAGGAGAAGGGGAAGAGGAGAAGGGGAAGAGGAGGAGGAGGAGGAGGAGGAGGAGGAAAAGAAGAAGAAGAGGAGGAGGAAGAGCAGGAGGAGGAGGAAAAGAAGAAGAGGAGGAGGAGGAGGAGGAGCAGGAGCAGGAGGAGGAAGAGCAGGAGGAGAAGAAGAAGAAGAGGAGGAGGAGGAGGAGGAGGAGACGAAGAAGAAGAAGAAGAAGAAGAAGAAGGAGGAGGAGGAGGAGGAGGAGGAGGAGGAGGAGGAGGAGGAGGAGGAGGAGGAGAAGGAAGGGAAGGAGGAGGAGGAGAGGGAGGAGGTCTCTGAGCTTGGTGCTTTTCTTGCAGATGCTTCATTACCCAGACTAGGCAATATCATGAGTGCTCATCTATAGATAGGTAGACTAGCACTGATGAATTACCTACCTAATGAAATGTTTGCAAGAAAAGAAGCAAGCTCAGAAAGCACTAAGAACCCTTCAGGTCCAGCATAACTACCAGGAACTTCACAGAAATAATTGTCGTACGTTGCTTCCCACCACTAACCCCGAATAGTTTGCTATTGGTGTCTTCTGAAATTCCCTGAGGTCTCCTCTTCAAATCCTAATCGATGCAATGGGCTGATCAGCTAAAGAAAATGCCTCTGGTTAATAAAGCAGCACAAACATCGGTGTGTATATGTGCACAACGTGCTCACAGAGACACACTCCAAAAATGTTTAGCTTGTCAAGAGTTGCGAGGGGCATTCTTGAATTTTTTTACCTTTTGTTTCATGCTCTTTAATATTAAACATATGCATAGATTAATGCATATTTGCTGAGATCACATGGGTTTCCTTGTGGCAATGGCATTATTAAATGTGCAATATGTGTCCCCTCATCCATTTGTATACCTCGAGGGAGCCTGTTTTTAAAAGCTCACCTTGAAAATTTGCTGGGTCCTTCACCATCTTCATCATCGAAGTCCATTCTGGGGGGAGAAAAAAGAGAGTATTACAATTATATCGCTGGAATATCGCTGGAAGAGCCTGCATGGATTAAGGGAAGATGAGGTGAATTATGCATTGAATGGAATGGAATGGAATGGAATGGAATGGAATGGAATGGAATGGAATGGAATGGAATAGAGTAGAGTAGAGTAGAGTAGAATAGAATAGAATAGAATAGAATAGAATAGAATAGAATAGAATAGAATAGAATAGAATAGAATAGAATAGAATAGAATAGAATAGAATAGAATAGAATAGAATAGAATAACAGAGTTGGAAGGGACCTTGGAGGTCTTCTAGTCCAACCCCCTGCTTAGGCAGGAAACCCTACACCACTTCAGACAAATGGTTAGCCAACATCTTCTTCAAAACTTCCAGTGTTGGAGCATTCGCAACTTCTGGAGGCAAGTTGTTCCACTGATTCATTGTTCTCACTGTTAGGAAATTTCTCCTTAGATCTAGGTTGCTTCTCTCCTTGATCAGTTTCCACCCATTGCTTCTTGTCCTGCCCTCAGGTGCTTTGGAGAATAGCTTGACTCCCTCTTCTTTGTGGCAGCCCCTGAGATACTGGAAGACTGCTATCATGTCTCCCTTAGTCCTTCTTTTCATCAAACTAGACATACCCAGTTCCTGCAACCGTTCTTCCTATGTTTTAGCCTCCAGTCCCCTAATCCTCTTTGTTTCTCTTCTCTGCACTCTTTCTAGAGCTCCCACATCTTTTTTTTTTTTTACATCGTGGCGACCATTTCTCACGGTTCCCCCCCCCCTTTCTCTGCTCATTAGCGATGCTCATTATACTTCCAGTTCTTCCTTTTTGTTAAGAGTTTATGAACAGTTCTGTCTCTTCTCTCTTTGGAGCAAACCTAAAACAGCCAAAATGGGCTGTCTGGAGCTCTCCAAATAATCTGGACTCCAAATCCCATCAGGTCCAGCCTGCCTGGTCAACAGCAGTGGATGAGGGAAACTGGGTCCTGACATCCATAAAGCCATTATCTCTCCTTAATTTTCCCTCTCCTTAGCACTGCTCAAAAGCAGAATTGTTGGCCATCTTGAACTTTCATTGGTTTCCTTTCCATCCAGCTGATCATTAAAAGTAAGCCAGAAGTCAAATGTTTCTGTTCTGGTAAAGTTATCCTGTTATTTGCTTTGCGGGTGTTACAGCCAGATCATCTTCAAAGCCTGCCCAATTTCTTCACCCGTTACTTTTCTGGTCAGCTGGGCCAAAAAAAAATCCATTTCTTCCAGTTCCCCTCTTAACTTTATTTGCAAACACAACTCCTCCACCACCACCCTTGCTACCTTCCTAATATTGCCCTATTTTTGTCACTTTGAGTTTTGAACAGGGTGGATAAAAATCAATGATTTTTTTTAAAAAATAAAAAAAAATCGGATTTTTTTGATTTAAATCGGATTTTTTTGATTTAAATCGGATTTTTTGATTTTTATCGAATTTATTTTAATAAAAACTTTTGGGGTAAAAATCTATCGTAAGATAATTTTCTATTTAAGATACACAAATAATTTAGTTTATTCAGCATGAAATGGAGCTTAGTTATGTAGCATGAGGCTGTATATTCTGCAACACTGGGACTATCGGTGAGTCAACAATGGGTCAAAGGAGTAGCAGTTGCTCTTTAAAAATTATGATTTAAATCGAGTTGATTTAAATCAAGCCTTTTTACTAGTGATTTAAATCATGATTTAAATTGTGATTTAAATCAACTCGATTTAAATCAAATCCACCCTGGTTTTGAAGTCCGATAAGATTGTTTAACTCAAAAATATGTGCTTCGCCTAGAGCAAGGACCACCATATACAGCATCTCCCTCCCTAAATCGCCATCCCAAACCTACCTTTAAGAGGCGAGAATAGGGGAAGAGTTAGGCTGTGCCAATCAATTAAATTTTAATCTTGGTTAAATTATGATCACCTTTTCTAATGTCATCATTATATATTTCTGAGCAAACAGCTGTAGGGAGAATGGCTCTCATTTTCATTGAAATTAAGCTGTTCTTTCGGAGCTCCTTAATTTGTTGGTGTGCTGATGGTCCTTGATTGGTGGGGAAACAGTGGCCTCCAGTGGTCACTTGGGTAGCTAATAAAATGAATCGGATTCACTGTCCACTTCCTGTCCACTTCCTGATGGATCTGTGTCTTCCACAAAGGGTAGAAATACTTGGAAATGCATCCCCCCCCCGCCCGGATTTTGTAAACATCTTGCTTGATTAAATGGTTTAGGGAGCTCAAAAGCTATCAACTGTTTTGTAAATACTCAAAACGGCATTTTGGGACCAGATCTTACAAAAAATATAGATTTTGAATTTTCCTTTTCTTTTCCTCTAAGGTCATTCAAGCTGCTTGTCTTTTTCCCATTTGCATTTAACTCCTCTGCAGATCAGTATATACATTTGAAATCAAACCAAGGTTAAGACTTCCATCCTTTACAAATTTACCGTTCACAGCATTTCATTCAGACGGATGTTTGGCTGGCTTGCAGTCCTTCAAAAAGACTGTTCCTTTCACCCTGAAATTTCACTGCACGTTATTTATTTGACACAAGTGAAAAAGAAAAGGGGGAAAAAAATCCATTCCTCAAGAAATATGACTGCATCTAACTTTAGCTTTCAGTCAAAAACACAAGGTGGAAACTATTAATTCAGGGAGTAGAAAACCTTTTTGTGCTTAGTGGCTGAAAATCGTTTTAGAGAAGATGGAAGTTTCATGGCAGATTTTTTTTTTCTTTTCCAATTTTGTACCAGATTGATTCTGGCCATTGTCAGCATCCCTCTTAATAAATTATGATACCTTTCATTTATCTTCGTTGGGATGATAATATTTGCGGTTTTACTTTATATTTTATTTTCAGAAATTTCTGAACAGGTTGGTCTATTTCTTTCCAGTCATTTTAGTGTCTGTGTATGTATGTATGTATGTATGTATGTATGTATGTATGTATGTATGTATGTATCCACCATCTAGGATAAAATGTTCCTTCATCGTCCTGGCATTTCCAACCTTTATTGCTGCATGATTTATCCATCTCGCAATACCACCTCTTCTTTTCCTTCCAAGTGTTAGAAAATCCATCAGAGAGTGACTTTCAGAGAGAAGAATTGTGTACTAATGCAAAAGAAAAAGGATCACTCCCTCCTAAATCCATTCATTCTCCATCTTAAATGAAGTGTTTGTGCAAAATTTGCAGCCATTTAGCATGTATCTGTGTTAAGGTGTGTGTGTGTGTGTGTGTGTGTGTGTGTGTGTGTGTGTTTGCATGAGACAAAGGGAGGGAGGGAAGGAGGAGGAGGAGAAGGGGAAGAAAAAATAGAGGAGGAGGTGAAGGAGAAGGAGAAGAAAAGGAAAAGGAAGAGGAAGAAGAGGAGGAGGAGGAGGAGGAAGAGGAAGGGGAGGAGGGGAGGGGGAGGAGGAGGGGGAGGAGGAGGAAGAAGGAGAAGAAGAAGAAGAAGAGGAGGAGGAAGAAGGAGAAGGAGAAGGAGGAGGAGAAGGAGGAGAAGGAGAAGAAGGAGAAGGAAAAGGAGGAGGAGGAGGAGGAAGAGGAGAAGGAGAAGGAGAATTTGAAAATATCTTGTTAGTCCATTCAACATTATTTTGAAAAAAGTGATGCTTACTTACCCAGAACGCCTCTTTCCCCCTCTGGCAGGCACAGATCCTGCCATTCTCACTTGACCAGCGGCCATGGGTGCCACTGGCAGTGTCACTGACCCTGGTATGTCCGATGCCATTTCTGTAACACAGAACATAAAGCGTCAGCTTAAGTTGGTAGGCAAATGGCGTGATGGTCTCCTGGCAGAGCTGAGCTTTTGATAAAGCTTCTGCAGTGAGCACATTCACAAAATGGCTTCCCTGGGAGACTCCCTTATTTACAGAATGGCTGCTAAGGAAAGTCTCTTGGATACACATGGTCTACTCGTGAAAAAAGGAGACCGAAATGATCCAATTTCTCTATTTTCAGGGGGGGAACCCCCTTTTTAAAAAGAAATTTAGACGGAAAACAGGAAGTTGTCCCAGTGGTTCATTTTTAAGATGTCGTTCCCTCCAAATGCCAATGCCATCTGAACTGTTACAAATACAATGATTCTAAACTTCAGGGGTTGCTTGAGCCAATATATTAATCACCATTCACCATGGATGTAGAATGCATAGGAAAAATGCTAAATCTATGACTCTTTAAACCTGCTAAGATTAGACAGAGAGCCAGTTCGATGTAGGGGTGAAGGCAGGGGCGTCAAACTCCCTAGCATACAAATTGAATTAATAAAATTAAATTTTTTTAAAAAAAACCTCAATTTCATTGAGGGCCGCAATCAGGGTTGTGTTTGACCTCGGGGAAGGGGGCTGGGGGGCGTGGCCAGGGGGCATGGCCAGGGTGGGCATTGCCAGCTCGACATCACTCGTGTCAGGGGCGCTTGTGATGGCCCGAGCAGTCTGCCAGTGAAAACAGGTTCCCGAGCTCCGTTTTCGGCTGCAATGGCCTCTTGCAACCCTCTGCCAGAGAAAATGGAGCTTGCGAGGGCTGCCTGTGCCCCTCCTGAGCTCTGTTTTCGCTGGCAGAGGCTGCGTCCTTCGCTGGTCCTTCGCTGTTTTCAGGGCGGTCCCGGGGCCTTCAGTTTGACACCCCTGGGGTTAAGGTATAAGGCTAGAAGCCAGGAAGGAGACTGTGAGTTCTAGTCCTGCCTTAGGCACAAAGCCAGCTGGGTGACCTTGGGCCAGTCACTCTTTCTCAACCCTAGGAATGAGACAATGGCAAACCACTTCTGAAATCTTGCCAAAAAAAGGCAGGTCCTTCTTCAGGTGTCGACACTGACTTAAAGGTAACCCCCCCCCCAAAAAGGGATTTGCATGTAGTAAATCTGAGATTTACCTATTTTTTTATTCAACAGACTTCTGATACAAATGGGGGGAAAAATCATTTTACTAATATGCAACCTTTCATTTGCTTTTTAATGGACATTTGGATCTTATGGGCACCTCTTTCCTTCATCAGTCCGTTAAATCAAGATAAATTATATTAGCATCATTCTATGCTTCCATTTCCCCCTCACCTCCAAATCCATTATATTGCTGAGTTTTAGGCCTTAATGATATTTACAAGCGTTCTAATAAAAATAATAAATAAGTCATAAATTAAACCACCAAATTGGTTTGAATGCAACATTTACGTTTTATTCCCACTGCAATCCTTCAAATGCTTAGGAGAGATGGTAGCCTGGAAACAAAGCATTGGATGCTATTTTCTGGGGAATAACATTGTAAAAATAATAGGCCAATGGCTTTTCTTAACGTTTTCCTTTTTTTAAGATTATGAGTTGTTAAAATATTTGTTAGCTGTGCAGCATCTTTTTAGAGCCAAGTAACCTCAAACATCTAAGAAATAAATAATTAAAAGAAAAATTCCAGGTTGTCAGAATGCTAGGCTATCTGTACAATTTGTCTGATCCAATGCAGTTGTCCTTACAAATAATTCTTTGAAACATACAAGAACATTACAACACCTTTTTTTAAAAAAATGACGTTATTAATTACATTATCAGCATTCCATGAATTAGCAATTCCCAGCAAACAACTCTCTGCGCCACATGAACATCAAAGAGAAACCCAAACACTCAACATTTGTAAAAGAGAGTTTAAAAATACAATTTTAAGGAATGCCAGATATAGTAGATGCCTGTTCCTTAACATTTATCGTGCAGTTAGAGGAAGTGTTTGATCATCAAATGCAAAAAGAGAACAAGGAAGAAAGAGAAAGACATACAGAGAGAGAGAGAGAGAGAGAGAGGGAGAGGGAGGGGGGAGGGAGGGAGGGAGAGGGGGAGAGAAGGAGGGAGAGAGGGAGGGAGAGAGGGAGGGAGAGAGAAAGGAGAGAGAGGAGGGGAGGGGAGAGAGGGGGAGGGAGAGAGAGGGAGGGAGAGAGGGGAGAGGGAGAGAAAGAGAGGGAGGGAGGGAGAGAGAGGGGGGAGGAAGGGAGGGAGAGAGAGAGCGCGCGAGAAGGAGACATAATGCCAGCTTGGCGATTGACCAGAAAAGCTAAATCAAATCTTTCATAAAAACACATGCTGCACAAAATAACGTTAATCATCTCCATTCACATGATAATATTAACATGAACAAAAAAAAAAGCCAGAGATTCTTAAAGACAGATTTGTGCCGCTATGATTTAAAAGAATTGGATTAATAAATTATTGCAAAGGCTCAGCTCAACCCCGTCTACATTAATGCTCAACGCTCGTCCATGCGCTCTGCTCCGAGCTAGATCAATTCTCTCTCCCACCTGTGCAGAAGCGGTCCAACAAATATGTCTTTTTTCTCTCTCTCTCTTCTCCTTGGGATTGCACCTCCTTTCAAAAGGAATTCATAAGAAATGTCAAAAACCTCCGGGAAAAAGCATCGCTAGATTGGTATTCTGCTCAGAACTGTCATCGCAGATCCGTTTATCTTAACAGCAGCCTATGATTCAGCAAGGAACAAAACATCTTGCATACTGATCGATTTATTTGCAGGGAAGGGGGAACATCGACGTTAAATATTTGAGGTCTGCAGGGAAGGCAGAAACCGGAGTGGAAGAGAGCTTTTGATGTATGATAACAGGCTGACATACACAAGTTCACCAACTCATTGCCCACGGGGCTAGGGGTCTATGACTCTATGACTATGATCTCAGATCCCACGGCCATTTTAAGGTAAGTAACTTGAGATAAAAGCCTTCTGTTACCATCTCCAACTTTCCACAGTCTGGCGCCTCTCATTCGGCGAGATTTCAGCGTTGACCATGCAACCTTGATGTCATGCAACTGAAGAGCTGAAGTCCAACACAACTGAAGGGCATGGTTCAGTCAACGACTAGGTGATTCACTTAACAACCAGAATAACATAATTGGAAGGGACCTTGGAGGTCTTCTATCTAGTCCAATCCCCTGCTCAGGTAGGAAACCCTACACCACTTCAGACAAATGGTTGTCCAATCTCTTCTTTTAAAAACTTCCTGTATTGGAGCACCCACAATTTCTGGAGGCAATTAATTGTTCCTCAATTAATTGTTCTAACTGTCAGGACATTTAACTTTACTTCTAGGTTGCTTCTCTCCTTGATCAGTTTCCATCCATTGCTTCTTGTCCTGCCTTCAGTTGCTTTGAAGAATAGGTTAACCTCCCCCCCCACACACACACACACTCTTCTTTGTGGCTGCCCCTCAAATAATGAAATATTGCTATCCTGTCTCCCCTAGTCCTTCTTTTCATCAAACTAGACATACCCAGTTCCTGCAACCGTTCTTTATATGTTTTAACCTCCAGTCCCCTAATCATCTTTGTCGCTCTTCTTTGCATTCTTTCTAGAGTCTCCACATATTTTTTACATCGTGGCGACCAAAACTGAATGCAATATTCCAAGTGCAGCCTTACCAAGGCATTATAAAATGGTATCTGTCAAGGTTCGTGGTCGTCTCAAATAAAATGCATTTCAAACAAAATCTTTGAAGAAAAAAACTCTTATTTATTGAGCACGACATCCTAACCTGACTCCAAATGAAGCCAACACTGACTTCCAGCCCCAAAACCCTCCCTTTCCGTTACCCACTCCCCTGCACTCATTGGCCATCTTCCAAGTCATTCTACCCCTAATCTACTCCAGCTCAAAGGAATTCCCCCCTCCCATCTCATCTCCTCGGAAACATTATCTCCAGGGAAAATAAGTAGGTGAAAAGTCAACCATCCCTTTCCAGACGCCTTCGCTTCTCCTTCTTATGTCAGCACTAGAGTAAATGCAGGTTGAAGTGCTGACAGTATTAACACTTCACGTGATCTTGATTCTATCCCTCTGTTTATGCAGCCTAGAACTATGTTGGTTTGTTTGGCTGCTGCCGTACACCAATGGCTCATATTTAAGTGGTTATCCACTAGGACTCCAAGATCCCTCTCACAGTTACTAGTATTGAGCTAGGTACCACCTATTCTATGGTATGCTATTTAACTATGGTAAAAAATGGTCATAAAATTGGGTCCACGCATGTGATGATTGACTTAAACAACGATTGTTTAGCGACTAAAATTCTGGTAAATTGTGTTCATAAGTCAAGGACTACCCAGAATGCAATTTCAGCCAGGTTACTCTCCTCACTATTCTTCACTGAGCATTTTACAGCATTCGTCTCTTTCTCCCCCTTTTTGAGAATGAGTTGATTTTAACCATGATTAAGTAGCCATTCGGGACCCAAGGTTCAAGAGCGTTGGGTGAAAGTGCAATTTGTTACACTATTTTAAATACAGCTGTTGTGTTTTCGCTCCCTGCTAGATCAGCAAGGCGGAAATCTCCTGCTCAATGCAAGCGTTTAAAAAGCCAGCGTTAAATGGGTTTCTAAGGGCAACAACAGCACCATAAAAGGGGACGACCAAACAATAAAAATCCAAACTATTTCGAACAGGAAATTTGATGGAACTATTCTGAGTAGTTTCATGTGCAAAATGGGACATTCCACAAAACGTTGTGCTTGAAAAAGGTTTTAAACATTTATTTATTTTTTTAAATTTGATTTATATGCCGCCCTTCTCCGGAGACTCAGGGCGGCTTACAATGTGCTCAGCAATAGCTTTCATCCTTTTGTATATTTATACAAAGTCAGCTTATTGCCCCCACAAACCGGGTCCTCATTTCACCTACCTTAGAAAGGATGGAAGGCTGAGTCAACCTTGAGCCTTGGCGAGATTCGAACCCTGCAGTAATTGCAGGCAGCTGGTCTTAATAACCAGCTTAATAACAGGGTGCCTTAAACCCTGTACTACCAAGGCTCTATTTTGCACATCCTCAGAACCTAACAACACCTTTTCCTACCAATTAATTTATCTATCTATCGATTTTACTTTTTGCAACTTGTCCTGAGATTCTGCTGAGTTGAGAAGAAGAATATTGCACAGACCTTCCTGACTTTATCGGATCCTCAGAAAAGAAGGCTCTGATTGTGGATTAAGATATACAGATTTCATCTCCTTCCTTACACGGAAACTAGATGTTTTTGGTAGGCATAAAGCATGCAAACGAAAAACATTTGGAAGACATTTGGCACAATCTACAAAACATACTATAGGGATGCAGTGGATTAGTGGCTAAGACGCTGAGCTTGTCGATCAAAAGGTTGGCAGTTCAGCGGTTCGAATCCCTAGTGCCGCATAATGGGGTGAGCTCCCGTTACTTGTCCCAGCTTCTGCCAACCTAGCAGTTCGAAAGCACGTAAAAAATGCAAGTAGAAAAATAGGGACCAGCTTTGGTGGGAAGGTAACAGCGTTCCGTGCGCCTTTGGTGTTGAGTCATGCCGGCCACATGACCATGGAGACATCTTCGGACAGCGCTGGCTCTTCGGCTTTGAAATGGAGATGAGCACCAACCCCTAGAGTCAGGAACGACTAGCACATATGTGCGAGGGGAACCTTTACCTCTACAAAACATACAGAGACAATGTCTATGCTATTTGTAGGAGAATACAGCATCACATTCTGAGAGGCTTAACTAAAGATTTTCTTTTTAACTAACTCTCTCTCTCTCAAAAAAAAAAAAAAGAACAACAGATTTCCCTTAAACTAAATGCAGATGAATTAATTAAATTAAAAATCTGGGATTCCCTTTCCTGAATATTTCCTTACTCTCTGAAAAATACTCTATTTTTGCTACCTCTTCCCACAGTACTTTAGAATTTCTACTGGTGATGTTTTAGAGCTTACTTAGTTGCAAAGTTGTTTTCCTTAATGTTACTCCTTCGGTCACAACATTTTAATCTAGAAGTGTTAATTTTGTATCAAATATATATTAGGGGACCACGTTAATGTAGCAATGTAAGCAGCTCATCAGCATTCTAGGAAAGATTTCTTGGGTCATCTTTGTTCCTACAAGTTGCTATTTTATGCCCTTCAACTGAAGATAGAAAAAAAAAAAACGTAATGCCTTCCTGAAGATAACACTAAGCTCTTTCATTACTCTTTCTTCAAAAAGTTGGCAGTTAACATTAAACCCACCAACGCTTCTCTCAATATCTTTCAATTTCTTTTGCCCACCTGTCTTTGGCGTTCTTAAAAATGGAGAGCTAGGAAGCATTTGAAGATAACAGCAAATAACCTCACCACTTTTCTTCTTTGATAAAAAAAAAACCCAGATATCCCCAACATGACTGTTATTTGGGAAGCAGCTACATCAGGGGTCTCCAACCTTAGCAACTTTAAGCCTGGCGGACTTCAACTCTGGGAGTTGAAGTCCGCCAGGCTTAAAGTTGCTAAGGTTGGAGACCCCTGAGCTACATGCTTGTCCTTGCAAGTACCACTAAAGTAAAACATAGAATATAGAATGATAGGGCTAGAAGGGCTTTAGAAAGGACATGGAAGTGTTCCTATGTACCAGGAGTCATGGTGGTGCAGTTGTTAGAATAAAATACTGCAGGCTAATTCTGCCGACTGTCAGCAGTTCGATTGTCACAGGCTCAAGGTTAACTCAGTCTTCCATTCTTCTGAGGTCAGTGAAATGTGGACCCAGATTGTCGGGGGCTCAATATGCTGACTCTGTAAACTGCTTAGAGAGGGCCTTCATTGCATCACCCAGCAAGCTTCAACTAAGCCCAGGACTCAGACAGCCCACAAAGTCAGCAGTGACCCCCTACAACAACCAATAGAATACATTTCTTGCACAGGAACAGGAAGCTCAAGGGCAAGGACCAAGAGAGGGTATAAATAACCCACTCTCTCCACTCCATGTGGTCAGCTGCCCAGGATCTGAAACCCATGTGGTCCTGTTCACCAATAAACCATCTTTCCAATCATCCTCCGTGTTTCCAGTTTCTTTCTGCCGACTTGGAACTGAACCAGATGGATATTTCTTCCAACACCCTCAAGTATTGGAATATAGTTTACCTTGTCCCCCCTAATCCTCCTCTTTGATAGGGTAGATAACTATGACAGTCATGCTACTGAAGACAATCTCTCCAAGTCCAAATTTTGTGTCCTTCAGTCACAAAAGCTGGCCCTTCTCAACTTTGCTGTCTTTGGAGCATGAGTCTAAAGTAGGGGTCAGCAACCTGCGGCTCTGGAGCCGCATGTGGCTCTTTCACCCCTCTGCTGCGGCTCCCTGTCACTCACAATATGAGCCACAATCGCCAATGTGCAACACCCGTCAGCATGCAATTTATTGGGCTTTTCATCCCCCGGCAGGCCAACCATGGATAAATCCAAGAAAAGAAAAGTTTCAGAAGAAAACAGAACGTTTAATTCAACTACATATGCTAGTTTTGTGGCCACTCAAGAAATAGTCAGGCACGGGAAGGGTTTTGTGGCTCCCGGTGTTTTCTTTTCTGTGGGAAATGGGTCCAAATGGCTCTTTGAGTGCTTAAGGTTGCAGACCCCTGGTCTAAGGGATGCTTTGCAGGGGTCTGGAAAAGCACAGCCAGTTGGTGGGGGAAAAAAATGTTCAGGTTATTCCCAAAGAAGCTGTCTTTGTTCTTGATTACCCCAGGCAGAAATTGCCATAAAAGTTCATATTACAACTGCCATCTAAGTAATGACAGTTTGTCAGATCAGTAGCAGGAGCATTAAATTGGCCAATTAAATCTGTACGGCATGGTGTACGAACGAGAAGAAGTAAAAAAAAACAAAACATTTCCTTTGTGATCCAAAATGTGACGTATCCGAACATTTATAATATATGAAAGTTGCTTGCTTTTTGGGGGGTACAAAATGATACCAACCAGCACCCTTAGGACCTGGTTATCTAGGGGACTGCCTGCTACCACCAAAAGCCTCCCACCGGCCAGTACGCTCCCATAGAGAGGGGCTCCTCCGGGTGCCGTCGGCCAAACAATGTCGACTGGCGGCCCCTAGGGGGAGAGCCTTCTCTGTGGGGGCACCTACCATCTGGAATGAGCTCCCCCCGGAGATAAGGAGGATCCCGGATCTGCGCACCTTCCGTCGCGCGCTTAAGACTTTTTTATTTCATCAAGCTGGCCTGGCCTAAATCTTCTCCCCTTTTAAATGTAAATTTTAATTTGTTTTAAATTATGAGGCATTTTAAATTCAGCCAAATTATTTAATTCGTTTTTAATCTATTTTAAATTTTTGTATTGATGTGTTTTATCTTGTGGCTGTTCACCGCCCTGAGTCCTTCAGGAGAAGGGCGGTATAGAAATTTAATTAAATAAATAGATAAATCTCCCTCACCGACACCAACCTGATTGTTTTTGCTGGAAATACCGGGACTTGAATTTTCCCATTGGCAAAGTTCTCCATGTCATTCACTTAAGAGTTACACGGCCCTGTCTTCTACCTAATCTCTTGGAAAATATTCTGGTTTTTGCTCACAAGAGATTCTTTTCATTCAAAAAGGGAACATCTGCACATTAAAAAAAAAAAATCCAACAGGCAAGCTGAACGCTTACCTACAAGAGAGACCCTTCCATTCCTCCCCAACCTCTCTCATACTGAGACAAAAGGCTGCAGCCAACCAGCCTTTTCACATGGAAAACAAGAGCAAAGCATAAACTTCAGGGTGACTGACAGTTCTGGCAGCTGCATTCTTCTGACTCCTACTCAGCCAACGGAGCCAGCATAATGGCACACCAAAAAACTCAGTCCTTGTCAAATAAGCAATTTCACAGGGGAGTTGCGTATAAATGCCCTATGCCTCGTATCTGCAAAGAGGAGGAGGGAGAAAGATCCCAAAACATGTACAGAACACAGTCTCACAGTTGACTGTTTTTTCCTGAATCTCCCAGTAAAACTCGATTCTGTGTCTGCCCAACTCTAACAGGTTCCTCTTCATCGGGATCTATAACCAGTGGGCTCTTCAATAAGATTATTTTATTAGTCAACCCAACTAGGTAGACCAAGATGCCTTTTCAGGAGGCAACTTGATTTTTCTGCTATCAACAATTGGACACTTTGGGGAAATTAAAGTGCACCCAATGACGTCAAGGACAAGCTCTCTCACCTGTTCCCCCCTTCCCCCAGTAGCCAATATTCTGAAACAAAAGAATTTCCAAACCTGGAAATTCTATAAATGTATTAAAATTAGTGGGTTTCAGCAGGTTCTGACCAGTTCTGGAGAACAGGTAGCGGAAATTTTGAGTAGTTTGGAGAACCGGCAAATACCACCCCTGACTGGCCCCACCTGCATCTATTCTCCTACAAATAGCATAGACATCATCTCTGTGTTTTGTAAAGGTAAAGGTAAAGGTTCCCCTCTCACATATGTGTTAGTTGTTCCCGACTCTAGGGGGCGGTGCTCATCTCCATTTCAAAGCCGAAGATCCAGCGCTGTCCGAAGATGTCTCCGTGGTCATGTGGCCAGCATGACTCAACGCCAAAGTTGCATGGAATACTGTTACCTTCCCACCAAAGGTGGTCCCTATTTTTCTACTTGCATTTTTTTTTTTTTACGTGCTTTCAAACTGCTAGGTTGGCAGAAGCTGGGACAAGTCACAGGAGCTCACCCCGTTACGCAGCACTAGGGATTCGAACCACTGAACTGCCGACCTTTCGATCGACAAGCTCAGCGTCTTAGCCACTGAGCCACCACGTCCCTGTGAATTTATACAATTCCCCAATTCTGGCCCAAGCCCAGAAGAGAGAAACAAGAGAGCAAGAAAGGACATCAAAGCAACTTCAAACAACCTCGTTTGGGCTTCCGGAGAAGACGCATTACAGCCCAGATCTTTTGCTAAGGGCTAAATAAAATGGTGCACTGATTTAGCGCCATTAAAAACCAAGTCGGTAAGTGCAGTTAAGTGTTTCAGGAATTTGCTTCTCTTTTCAGTGAGTAAAAGACCCTGAATCATTCTCTCCACTGAACTGGGATCACTTGAAATTCATCGCGCAATCCCAGCATTCAGTGCTCCTTTAAACGATGGTCACCGAGAAACCTGATGAGAACTTAATGTAACTCTGCAGCGGCTTTAAAAAAAAATATCTCGCAAGGGGCTCCCCTGGACTGTAATAGATGAGCAATAATGGCTGGTAAGACACAGGAGATTGGAAAAAATAAAAGATCCAAGAGAAGGAAAGATAAAGCAAAGACAAGTAGAAATAAGAGTTTAGCAAAATAAAATTAAAAGGGAGGGAGGGAGGGAGGGAGGGAGGGAGGGAAGGAAGGAAGGAAGGAAGGGAGAGAGAGAGAGAGAGAGAGAGAGAGAGAGAGAGAGAGAGAGAGAGAAAGAAAGAAAGAAAGAAAGAAAGAAAGAAAGAAAGAAAGAAAGAAAGAAAGAAAGAAAGAAACTAAAGGGAACAAACAGAATAGGATACCAGAAATGAAAGACTGGAAAACCAGCACTGGTCACTACTTAAGTCTGGGAAAATCTCATTAGTGGCGACAATTTAACTTAGCAGTAAATTAAATTAAATTTAAATTTAAATTTAAATTAAATTAGAAGTAGCATGGCATTTAGACTTATATATCACTTGACAGTGCTTCACAGCCCTCTTCAGCATCTTGCCCCCCAACAATCTGGGTCCTCACCCTGGAAGGATGGAAGGCTGAGTCAGGATCGAACTGCCAAATTATTGGCAGTCTAGCAGTCAGCAGAAGTAGCCTGCAGTACTGCATTCTCACCACTGTGCCACCACGGCTCTTAAGAAGGTCTTTCAGGACCAACCCAACTGAGGGTGCTGCCTGGAAACTATTTTGGCTCAAGATGCACAAACCAGGAGCCTCAGAATGACACGCCATTCAACTCTCTACTCCTCTCCCCTCCCTCCCTCTCCTTTCCTTGCATCTCCTCTCCCCTACCCTCTCCATCCCACCCCTCTCCTTTCCCCTCCCCATCCACCTCCTCTCCTTCCCACTCCTTTGCCCTCCGCTCTCCATCCCACCTCCTCTCCTTTCCCCTCCCCACCCCAATCCCTCTCCTCTCCTTTCCCCTCCCCACCCATCTCCTTTCCTTTTTTTTTTTTTTTTAATTTGATTTATATGCCACCCTTCTCCGGAGACTCAGGGTGGCTTACAATGTGCTAAGCAATAGCCTTCATTCTTTTGTATATTTATACAAAGTCAGCTTATTGCCCCCACAAACTGGGTCCTCATTTCACCTACCTTAGAAAGGATGGAAGGCTGAGTCAACCTTGAGCCTTGGCAAGATTCGAACCCTGCAGTAATTGCAGGCAGCTGGTCTTAATAACCAGCTTAATAACAGGGTGCCTTAGACCACTGTACTACCAAGGCTCTTTCATCTCCTTTCATCTCCTCTCCCCTCCTCTCCATCCCATCTCTCTCCTTTCCCCTCCCCACCTCCTCTCCTTCCCTCTCCTTTCCCCTCCCCACCTCCAATCCTTCTCTCTCCCCACCTCTTTTTTCTCTGCTCCTGACCCCTCCCCACCTCCTCTTCTCTCCTTCCCTCCCCTTTCCCCTCCCCATCTCACCTCCTCTCCTTTCCTCTCCTCTCCATCCCACCTCCTCCCCTCTCCCCTCCCCACGTCCTCTCCTTCCCTCTTTTCATTCCATTCCATTGTTCCACAGTGCCTCTTCAGTTTTAAAAGTGAACATGCTTGAAGCTTTGGAACTGCAAAAGTCCTTTGAATGTATGCCTCCTTTGCAATGAATTTCTTTAAAAAAAAAAAAAAAACTCTCAGCACCCTCTCTTGCATTTTCCTCTGTAAATCAAAACTGTCAAGAGAAACAGTGGCCCTTCATCACAAGTTATGGTTTTGGTGACAGTTTTAAAATTAAAAGCTATATCACTGCTTGACTTGGAAGCAACCCACGCACAAACTCTCTTAGAGCCAGAACTGGATGGAGGGTTCATAGATACAATGGATAAAGCTTCCAGGAAGAAAATGTCTTAATCAATAGCTCCTCTTTTCTGGCTTATGCTTAGGAAATGCTTGACAAAAACATTATGGTGTTATGCTATTGCCCATGGGAGCATCTGCTTTGAACATCAAGACATGCTGCAGAGATTTCTGTAGTTAATCAGAAATTAACCCCCTGCTTAGGCAGGAAACCCTACACCACTTCAGACAAATGGTTATCTAACATCTTCTTAAAAACTTCCAGTGTTGGAGCATTTATAACTTCTGGAGGCAAGTTGTTCCACTGATTAATTATTCTGTCAGAAAATTTCTCCTTAGTTCTAGGTTGCTTCTCTCCTTGATTAGTTTCCACCCATTGCTTCTTGTCCTGCCCTCAGCTTCAAAAGAAATCCAATTATTTTTTAGGAGCTTCATGTTGGCAGGTACCCAAATGAAGCCAATTCTGACCCCACATAATTTATGGCCCTAATCATATGACCCTGTTTTGCCCCTCCCCCCCCAGGGTATGTCATCAATCACATTTGCCAACAGAGCAACAGAGTTATAGAGACCACTCCCCTCTGGCCGCTGTCAGTAACCCTGGGAGACAGCCTTGAGAAAGATATGTCTGGAATGTGCTCCTGTCTGTGGCTGCCAAGTTGCTTCGTCAGTTTCCCATCCCCCTTTGCCTATGGCAACTCGAGAGCAGGCCAGGGATGCTTTGCAAGTTGACATTCGGCTCCCCTCACTTCCTGAAGTGTAATGGGTTGCCTTCAGAAGTTGTGAGTGCTCCATCACTGGAAGTTTTTAAGAAGTGTCTGGATACTCTCTAGGACTTGACAGCTGGTATCGAGGAATGCATGGGAACGTTCTCAAATCCTGACCGGAAATAAGTGAAGGGAGAGCAGAATCAACTCTTGGGGAGGACTTGCTTCAAAAACACTCCTAGACCTTCTCCGGAAGCTGGACAATGCCTTCTGCTGGGACTTCAGCCAAAGAAAAGGAACGATCCATCCTCTCGGATCAAAGCGTGTTTCCTGCTAGCCAAACAGCCAAACAGAATCTCAATATTTCTATCCTTTGACAGAGATCCTGTTCCTGCTCTCTCTTTCCAAGAGTTTTCTATGCACGACTGTTTTACTTCTCCTTAAAAGCAGAGCCTTGTCATTGGCTGAGTATCTCCAGTTAAAAGCTCAACCTGCTTCCCACCTTCAGCCACTGTAGCATGAAGACCTTGTTCATCTCACCGGTGTTTCTTCCCAGATGATCACACCTAACCCTGGAGCCCCTAATGAACAGATCTGGATCAGCAAAGGTGCTGCTTTTGAACTGCCTATAACTTACACCCTCTGTTTTCCCCAAAATAAGACATCCCCTGATAATAAGCCCAATCGGGCTTTTGAGCGCATGGCAATAAGGCCAAGTGCTTATTTCAGGGTTCAAAAAAATATAAGGCAGGGTCTTATTTTTGGGGAAACATGGTAACAAATAGCTACTCTGAAGAAAGATAACAAAATCAGGATGATAATACGTCCCTGTTCAGCAAAAGCTCAGTTAAAGTTTGCTCGTGTTGCACAGGTTGAAGTGCAAAGATTTATATACAATCGATACATTAAAAAAATCAGCAGTCTATGGCTGTCAGGCATAAGACACAGTAAAATCCAATCCAGTCTGAACCTTTTCATCTCTCCATCCTCTAGTTCAGGAACATGCAGTCTCTTTGTTTTGGACCCCCCCCCTCCTCTGAAATCTGCTGTCTTCCCCACCCCCAAAGGAAGCCGAAGTGCCATCGCTGACCTTCCTCCTGTTCCCACTCCTTCTCCAGCTGCACATTCCATCACTATGACTCTGTACCCTGTTTCCCCTAAAATAAGACTCCCCCATCTGAAGAAATAGCAATTAAAAAGATCCTCGAATGTGCTGAAATGGATAAAATGACAATGGAGATGAAAGAAAGAGATGATTCGGACTACTATAAAGTGTGGAACAGATTCTATACGTGGCTAGAAAATAGAAATCAAAACAGGAAATAAGAATGTAGATCAAAATTTAATTTAAATTTAAGAAAGAGATACCAGATATCAATAAAATAATATCATTATATAAGGTGAGAGAAATAATGTATACTGAAGAATATAGGATATTGATATTGTAACAATTCAGATATTATAGCTAGATGTCATTAAGATGATGCTTGTTGTAAATTGTTTTACTTGCATTTATAAATGTATTATGTGGTTTCTTAAATTAATAAAAGTTTTTTAAAAAATTTTTTTAAAAAAGAAAGTAGATCAAAATTTGACCAATTGGAATCTAAGAGCATTGAATAGTGGTAAGGATAAAATATCGACTATGTTAATAAATAGGATGTAAGTATATATAACAATTCAGTTTATAAGAATGTTTAATATGGTTAGACAAGCATAATAGAATGATTAGGATGATTGAATTTAAAAGTAAAGATAATTGTCGGTGCAGAAAGTTGCAAAATATTATATAATGTTGTTATTTATGTTTTGTATTTTACTATTTGGTGTATGTGTATGGTTTTATTTTTCGTCTTTTTTTCCCGTTTTTTGTCTTTTTCTATTTTTGATTTTGGTTTTAAAAATGTAAAATATTCAATAAAAACTATTTTTTTAAAAAAGACATCCCCTGATAATAAGCCCAATCGGGCCTTTGAGCGCATGCACTAAAATAAGCCCTCCCTGAAAATATTTAAAGGTATGTGCAGCCAGTCCCCGCCATTTCCTCTGGCTAGGGTTAGGGAGACAGAGCTGGAAATCAGGTAAGATTGCAAGAGGAGTCCCGTCTTGCTCCATGTGCCCCAAAAATAATAAGACCCCCCAAAATGAGGCCAAGTGCTTATTTCGGGGTTCAAAAAAAATATAAGACAGGATCTTATTTTGGGGAAAACACGGTAGCTTTGGGCTAAGCAATGGGCAGGTTTACGTACAGTTGGAGAATGTCTAGTCTAGTGAAAAGAAGGACTAGGGGAGACATGATAGCAGTCTTCCAGTATCTCAGGGGCTGCCACAAAGAAGAGGAAGTCAAGCTATTCTCCAAAGCACTTGAGGGTAGGACAAGAAGCAATGGGTGGAAACTAATCAAGGAGAGAAGCAACTTAGAACTAAGGAGAAATTTCCTGACAGTGGGAACAACTAATCAGTGGAACGACTTGCCTCCAGAAGTTGTGAATGCTCCAATGCTGGAAGTTTTCAAAAAGAGACTGGACAGCCATTTGTTTAAAATGGTGTAGGGCAGTGATAGCTAACCTTTTCCGGACCGAGTGGCAGTGCAAATGCACATGTGCCCAAACCCCCAAAATGCAATGTGTGCACAGCCCCTGTGCATGTACCCTGCCCCTGTGTGTGTGAATGGCCCCGCTGCATGCCCCCTGCCCCCCCCCCCCCCCGTGAATGCATGGCAGAGACCTGAAGACCAGCTGGTTAGCAGGAAGCATGTGCGCATGCACAGCAGACCTTAACTGGGGTGATGGCTCGCATGCCATCAGAGAGGACGCTATGGGCCACCTCTGGCACGCGTGCCATAGGTTCACCATCATGGGTGCAGGATCTCCTACTCTAGATCCCTTCCAATTCTATTGTTCTTTATTCTATGTTTTTGTTTTTTTTTATTTGATTTATATGCCGCCCTTCTCCAGAGACTCAGGGCAGCTTACAATGCGTTAAGCAATAGCCTTCATACTTTTGTATATTTTATACAAAGTCATCTTATTGCCCCCACAAACTGGGTCCTCAATTTACCTACCTTAGAAAGGATGGAAGGCTGAGTCAACCTTGAGCCTGGGGAGATTCGAACTTGCAGTAATTGCAGACAGCTGGTGTTAATCACAATGCTATCAGTCTGCTGAGCCACCAGGCCCTTGTTATGTGCAAAGATATGTGCAAAGATTGAGCCCTTTACCTTGTTCTAAACTATGGTTTGTTTAATAAAACCGCAAATAGGTTGCTTACAAATAGGCAGCTAAACTATAGACATTGTGATTTAATGCACAATGATATTTTGTGACGTACTGCAGACTAACATTTCTCTCAATTTCATTTAAAATACAATGTTACAAGCCTCATCCTACAAGGATTTCAAAAAGAGAGCTTTTCAAGCCTCTTTGTAAAGCAGATTGTGATCACAATATAATTAACCAGCATTCACCTTTACCTGGGATTAGCTGAATTAATCCAGCCTTCTACATCTATGCAACAGAACAAACAATGAAACAGCCACATGGGTTGGTTCTGCACAATATAATGAGCAAAAAACTTAAGTTTCTAAATTACAAACTAGCCAAATTCCTTTAAACCCAACTTGTTAAACACAAGCCAGCCTAGAATTAAACAGAAATTTCCCTTACAGTGAGAACATGATGCAGAGAATCTTAACATTTTTGTGTCTCTGAGTGAAATCTCAAATGTATTTAAATAAAATAAAACAGTGACAATAAAGTTGTACTGTTTTTCTCATCCAACTTCCTTGGATCTTCCAAATCTGAAATCCCAAGTTAAGAACCACGAACAAGAAAGAATCAACAGTTTAAAAGCTGCACTTGGCAAGCTGGCATCTTTGAGATGTTTTAAATTATAAATTATCCAATTCCTTGTCATTTGGTGATGCTACTATAGAGTTGATTGGGCACCACTCCAAATATTTAATCAATTTAAAGTTAAGTCCTTTGGTTCCCTAAGAGACAAGGGAAAGCTGTAACTTTTTTTCTCATTAAAAGACAGTGGCAAGTTTTGGGGAACACTTCCAAAATGCAACCCCCAAAAGGCCAGTTTTTCCCAAGCTTACTGATGTTGAAATGCCATGTCTAACTATTTTACAAGTATCCCTAAAGCTGCAGAAGGACCACTGCCAGCCAGTCACAAATATTTTATACATAATGCCAACCTTGCTGATAAATTTGGTGCTGCCTATCACACTTGGGGTATCCCTAATGCTTCCATCTTCCACAGTGGTGAAATCCCAATTTTTTTACTACCGATTCTTGGGCATGGCTTGGTGGGCGTGGCAGAGGAAAGATATTGCAAAATCTCCATTCCCACCCCACTCTGGGGCCAGCCAGAGATGGTATTTGCCAGTTCTCCAAACTACTCAAAATTTCTGCTGCTAGTTCTCCGAACTGCTCAAAATTTCCTTTACCGGTTCTCCAGAATCCATCAGAACCTGCTGGATTTCACCCCTGATCTTCCACCATTGTGAGGGGTTAACATCTATGCCCAGATTTAAAAAAAAAAAAAACCAACATCCTGTCTTGCTGGTCTGTTTGGATGAAAAACCAGAATTGTTTTTTCATCCTAAGGGGAAATCCTCAAACTTGGCCTGGGGCACAGTGTCAGAAATGCTAGCCATCTCCAGAAGAGTGGTCAATTCCCTGCAAAGTGAAGTCAATTGCAAAAGGAGAAGGGGAAGGGAACCCAAGGTATCCTTTTGAGGGGGGGAACAGTTGGCTTGCTAGGTCTCCATCTCTGGGTGCCATCGCTGGTCCTTCTGGCTGGACACAGAGGTGCTTCTTATAGGTGAATACAGGAGCCCGAAGGGACACAGTGACTCAGTGGCTAAGATGCTGAGTGCATCGATCAAAAGGTCGGCAGTTCAGCGGTTTGAATCCCTAGTGCCGCGTAACGGGGTGAGCTCCAGTGACTTGTCCCAGCTTCTGCCAACCTAGCAGTTCGAAAGCACATAAAAAATGCAAGTAGAAAAATAGGGACCACCTTTGGTGGGAAGGTAACAGCGTTCCATGCGCCTTTGGCGTTGAGTCATGCCGGACACATGACCACGGAGACGTCTTTGGACAGCGCTGGCTCTTCGGTTTTGAAACGGAGATGAGCACCGACCCCTAGAGTCGGGAATGACTAGCACATATGTGTGAGGGGAACCATTACCTTTACCTTTACCTATAGGAGCCCAGGATGCCCTCTCTGGCTATGCTCCTACGATGCACTGACCCACCTATTTGATCTGGGCGCCTTGCAGGATGCCAACCTGTGGGGGTGGGGGTTAGCTAATGGTGATGTGCTGACTCGAGAAGGCAGGGCTCCATACCAAGCACCCGAGGTCCATTTAACCAGGGGGATCAGAAAGGTCAGCAGTTCGGCGGTTCGAATCCCTAGCGCAGGTCTCCCGCGTGAGCAAGGGGATTGGACTAGATGACCTCCAAGGTCCCCTCCCACTCTGCTACTGTTACTCCAATAATACCACCTCGTGCCATCACAGCCACCGAAATCTCCCGAGAGATCTGCTTCGTTCCCCACGCAAAGCTTGCAAAAGTCCATTCTCTCGATTTGCAAGCATTTCAAGAGGGGCGAGCCGTTGCTGACGGGTCCAGAGAGATTTCACCCCGACCACCCCGCGACCCCCAAAGACAGCCTTGCCTGCTTGGGGTGGGAGTAAGGAGAAGTGTGTGTGTGGGGGGGTGTTGTTGAGGTTTGCAAGTGTGTGTAGGCGCCCTGGCCGATCCCACCGGGACTTTCCAGTTTTGCAAAAACGCCGCGGACTTGCAAAGCAGCAGCAGCTACTCACCGGGTGGATTAACAGCCGCCGGCGTTGCCATCTCGTCTCGGGAAGGATTAAGAGGAGTACAAACTGGGATGGGATGAAGGGGGGGGGGGACTGATGCTCCGAGCAGCCCGGGCAGACGGAGAGCAGGCAGGCAGGCAGGCCACGAAGCCCGCGGGGTGGCTGCGTGGGGGGGTGGGTGGGGGGAAATGCCTTCCCACCTGCACCAACACAAAGGGGGTCTCGCCACGCTAGGCTAAGCTCTTCACGCGCAGCGGGCTCAAGATGTCTGATCTGATGAAGCCCCCCCCCCTTTCCCCCCCCCCTTCTCCTTCTTCTTCTCCTTCTTTCAAATTTCGCTTCTGCTCATGCTCAGCGTCCCCCGTCCCCGTCCCCCCCCCAGCGAAGTGAGCATGTGCCAAAGGGCTGCACATGGGCAGTGGGCGAGGGAAGCCGGCTGCCCTCACTTTGCCCTGACTGCTGGACTGCGCTCTCCATCCCTTGGATGGAGGGCGCAGGTAACGGGAGAAGGGGAATCCCAAATATGGCTCTCTCTCTCTCTTTCTCTTTCTCTCTCTCCTCTCTCCTCTCTCTCTCTCCTCTCTTTCTCTCTCTCTCTCTTTCTCACTCTCTTTCTCTTTCTCTCTCTCTCTCTCTCTCTCTCTCTCTCTCTTTCTTTCTCACTCTGTTTCTCTCTCTCTCTTTCTCTTTCTCTCACAGGGTCTCCTGTGAGAGAAAGAGCGAGAAGGGGAATCCCAAATCTCTCTCTGTCTCTCTGTCTCTCTCTCTCTCTCTTTCTGTCTCTCTTACTCTCTTTCTCTCTCTCTCTCTCTTTCTCTCACAGGGTCTCCTGTGAGAGAAAGAGGGAGAAGGGGAATCCCAAATCTCTCTCTCTCTTTCTCTCCTTTCTCACTCTTTTTCTCTCTCTCTCTTTCTCTCTCTCTCTTTCTCTATCTCCTCTCTCTCTCCTCTCTTTCTCTCTCTCTTTCTCACTCTCTTTCTCTGTTTCTCTCTGTTTCTCTCGCTCTCTTTCTCTCACAGGGTCTCCTGTGAGAGAAAGAGCGAGAAGGGGAATCCCAAATCTCTCTCTGTCTCTCTCTCTGTCTCTCTCTCTCTCTCTCTGTCTCTGTCTCTCTCTCTCTCTTTCTGTCTCTCTTTCTCACTCTCTTTCTCTCTCTCTCTTTCTCTTTCTCTCACAGGGTCTCCTGTGAGAGAAAGAGGGAGAAGGGGAATCCCAAATATCTCTCTCTCTCTCTCCTCTCTTTCTCTCTCTCTCCTCTCTTTCTCTCTCTCTCTCTTTCTCTCCTCTCTCTTTCTCTTTCTCTCTCTTCATTTCTTTCTCTTTCTCTCTCTCCTCTCTCTCTCTCTCTCCTCTCTTTCTCTCTCTTTCTGTCTCTCTTTCTCATTCTCTTTATCTGTTTCTCTCTGTTTCTCTCTCTCTCTCTTTCTCTCACAGGGTCTCCCCAATATGGCTCTCTCTCTCCTCTCTCCCCCCCCTCTCTCTCTCAGAATCTGAAGAGCTGAAGAAGCTTCTTGGATGAGAAGCAAAACGTCTTAAAAAAACAAGCAAGAAAGTTGCCTCTTTGACCTCGATGACTGAGAATCAACACACAGACCACTCCAGTGATGAAGCACCTACAACTTCTGAAGGCAAGGTGTTCCACTGGTTAATTGTTCTGATTGTTAGGAAGTTTCTCCTTCCTAAAGGAGAACAGGTAGTAAAATTTTTTAGAACCCACCGCTGCATTGCACCATGATTCAATAAGAGTGAGAAAGCCTTGTAGACGTACTGCACTTTCTGCTACTTTCTACCTGCTTCATTAAAAAAACAAACATCCTATAAAACCGACTAGCTTCAAAGTGTTTGCTCCAGTTTTAAAAACAACACTGCTGACAATATACGGTATTTTCCCTTGTTTCTCTATAAATTGACTCGACGGCTAGCAAAAAACCTCTTAACAGCTCGCAGCCAAAAAGGTTCTTTTGTAAGGAAGGTGGAGAATGTTCCTCAGCTCAGTTTAGATAACCTTGAAACTAACAGCAACATAAAAAAAATTTTTTGCCACGGATTGTTTCCTTTTGAGCCACATGCTGATAAGGCAGCCAGCCCTGTCCAGCATGCTGTATCCTCAAACTGAGGATTCTGCAGTTGAGAAATACTGCCAAGCCAATAAAGGAGAATAGAGGTAGTCCTTGACTTACTGTGGTTCATTTAATGACCGTTCAAAGTTACAACGCCACTGGAAAAAAAGAAAGACTTATGACCGTTTTCCACGCTTACGGCCTTCGTGGCAACCTCTTGCATGTGTGATCAAAATTCAGATGTTTGGCAACTGGTTCATACCTATGAACGTTGTGGTGTCCTGAGGTCATGGCAATGGGGGGGGTTTCAAATTTTTTTACTACCTGGAGAACAGGTAGCGGAAATTTTGAGTAGTTCGGAGAACCGGTAGTAAAAATTCTGACTGGCCCCGCCCCCATCTATTCTCTGTCTCCTGAGTCCCAGCTGATCGGGAGGAAATGGGGATTTTGCAGTATCCTTCCCCTGGAGTGGGGTGGGAATGGAGATTTTGCAGTATCCTTCTGCCACGCCCACCAAGCCATGTCACACCCACCAAGCCACACCCACAGAACCGGTAGTAAAAAAATTTGAAACTCACCACTTGTTTGAATCCCTAGTACAGGTCTCCTGCGAGAGCAGGGGGTTGGACTAGATGACCTCCAAGGTCCCTTCCAACTCTGTTACTGTTAAATGTTTCAACTATTTGTCTTTGAAAATACGAGGGATTCATCCCAGTGCATTTTTCTTTTAAACAAGGGCGCACCCCACACTCTCTCATAGGGGCCTCCGGTAGGGATTGTTCTTTTCATTCTTTTGAGACTCCTCCTCAATGCTGAGGTGGTATATCATTGCCCACCCAACCCCAACCAGGCTGATAAGAAGCCCCTTTGATTGCCTCTCTTCCAGTCTCCTACCACAAAGGGATTTTCCATTATGAAAGCCAATTGGGCTTCCTGTGGCAGGCTGCAGATTACAGGAAGGCGAGGAGGAGGAGGAGGAGGAGGAGGAGGAGGAGGAGGAGGAGGAGGAGGAGGAGGAGGAAGCAGTCTTAAATCAAGCTCAAGGGTTTTTCTAGTGGGCTCAGGAACCACGTCGGTGGGAGAGGTGCCAAATCAAGGAAAAAGAGACTTCATCCACTGCCTTTCGCAAGGCTGGGAATCTCTTCAAGCCACTGCTGGTGGGTGGCTTGCTTTGCAAACCCCAGAGTCAGCATCTAGGGCAAACAAAGGACTGCAGGCAAGAAGAGAGCCAGGCAGGGACAATGGCAGCCCGGTGGTGATTCTCGGGGTACCGCAGATGCTCCAATTGTGCCGTAGGAGAAGGAAAGGAGGAGGGGAGCCTTCTGGCTGGAACAAGCAGGTGTAGCTTCTGAAGCACAGGCAGGGTAGACAAACCAATGCAGCAAGCCATCCCAATCTTGCAGCAGAAACCACTGCCCTGCGATGATTTAGGAACTGGGGGGGAAGCTCAGCTGCTCAGTGGGAGCCAAGAGGACCATTTCCCACCCACTTCCCCAGCCCTCAGACTGGTGTCAGAGACGAGGGAGGAATCTCTCATTGGTCCTCCCTGGGGGGTGGGGGGGAGTTAGGAAGCAGCTGGAGGAATTTCAGAACCGTTAAACCAAGGATGCTCCGAGAGAGACCCGTCCCTCGCGTCGACGCATCGCAAGGGAGGGTGGCTGTTTTGGTACTGCTGGAATGAACAAGTTGTGATAGGTTGGTAACTCTTATGTTTTTCTCTCCCTCTCACCTATCCCTACCCCCGTCCTATTGTTTCTTAAGGGAAAGCTGCTTCCCTTGCCTGCCAAGGACCGCTCACCTGCGCGGGGCATTTTTTTAGACAGGCAGACAAACCCCCTCGCCTGCAAAACTGTGTGGCAGGGACGGTTGGGCTGTTCGCACAGACTTTTTCGACTTTGGGGAGGAGGGGGAGGGCCGCCCAACTAGAAGGAAACCGTGGTGAGAGGAGACAGAGAAATTCTCTGTTTTATGTAAGGACTGACTGAGGAATACAGAGTTCATGTGTTCTACTTGAGGTGTTGGGTTGCAGGAGAATTCTGCTTTAAGGATACTCTCTCTTTCCCTTGTTCCACAAATTCTGTGTGTGTGGGTATGGGGGTGGGGTGTGCTTAGGGATACACTCTCTCTCCCTTGTTCCACAAATGGTGTGGATTTGTGTGTGGATTGCGCACATGTAGGCAGAAGTGAATGTTCAGAAGTGGCTCGGCAAGGTTTGGTTTGAGGGATGAATGGTTACGATTTGAAGTTTGTAATGGAGCAAAGGATGAGTTCCTTCACGATCAAAGCAGAGAGGAATATTTGCATATCAAATACAGGCTTGGCACCGGAACAATTGACCCTCTCCAAGTCTGATTGAGAAATAACTCGCCAGATAGTATTTTTTTTTTTGCTCTGGATTTAAGCAATGTTCCTTAGTGCACGGTGGATTTTCACAGAGACGAGAGATTAATTAAAAAAAAAAATCTGTTTTGCCAAATCATAATGAACTTTGTTTATGGCCCTGATAGAAATCTTCAATCTGCCAAAGCTCTGAGATTCAGATTCGGTCAAGCTGTGCACCATTTTCAAGTTTACGTTTTTAGAAAGGCTTTAGACTTCAGGGTGCCACCTCTAATTTAATGAGGAAGGGAGGAAAAAATCATGCCAGCCATTGATCTCTCAACATGATGAATGATCCGTATTTGTCGCAACTGCAGGAAATATTACATTTTCTCCTCAGAATATGGAACAGAATATAATTTCAGGGGTAATTATGCTTTATATACGAAAGACCGCAGGTTACGCACTATTTCTCCTCCTCTCCTGCTCCCCTTATCTCTCCGTTTCTTTTTGGAAAGAGGGAATACTTTAAAAAACTTGTTTGGGGCTGTATAGCGCAGCCTTCCACCTTTATATAATGGATAACTATATTATTGGATTAAGCAGTGCTTGCTCCAAGTAGCAAGGGTGGATCAATTGAAGGTGACTTGGAAATAATTATATATATGCTGAGGTATTTTTTTAGGGAGGCAAGATTTTTCTCTAGGTTGGAAAAAAAAATTAGAAAAGTTTGTGCTGACTTGCAGGCGAAGTCTTCCTGTGGATGTTACTAACAGACAAAGTTTCAAAGAAGGCCAGAGTAAGGGTTCCTTCAGGTAAATTGTAGTAAGCTTATAACCTACTAGTTAAGTTATGACTGCGATCTATTAGTTAAGCAATTTGATTGGTGGTTGCTGATATTCCCAAATATACAATGTGGTGTGAATAGAATAGAATAGAATAGAATAGAATAGAATAGAATAGAATAGAATAGAATAGAATAGAATAGAATAGAATAGAATAGAATAGGACAATGAATGGACTGGACTGGACTGGACTGGAGTAGACTAGACTATTATAGGACAATGAATGGACTGGACTGGACTGGACTGGACTGGAGTAGACTAGACTAGACTAGACTAGACTAGACTAGACTAGACTAGAATAGAATAGAATAGAATAGAATAGAATAGAATAGAATAGAATAGAATAGAATAGAATAGGACAATGAATGGACTGGACTGGACTGGACTGGACTGGACTGGACTGGAGTAGACTAGACTAGACTAGACTAGACTAGACTAGACTAGACTAGACTAGACTAGACTAGACTAGACTAGACTAGAATAGAATAGAATAGAATAGAATAGAATAGAATAGGACAATGAATGGACTGGACTGGACTGGACTGGGCTGGGCTGGGCTGGGCTGGGCTGGGCTGGGCTAGAATAGAATAGAATAGAATAGAATAGAATAGAATAGAATAGAATAGAATAGAATTAGAAAGAATAGAATAGAATAGAACAGAACAGAACAGAACAGAACAGAACAGAACAGAACAGAACAGAACAGAATAGAATAGAATAGAATAGAATAGAATAGAATAGAATAGAATAGAATAAGAGTTGGAAGGGACCTTGGAGGTCTTCTAGCCCAACCCCCTGCTTAGGCAGCAAACCCTATAGCAGTGATGGCTAACCCATCACTGGTGGCACACGGAGCCATATCTATGGGCACGCAAGCGTTGCCCTAGCTCAGCTACAGTGCGCATGCGCGCACCAGGCAGCTGATTGTCGGACCTTTCGGGCCCACCAGAAGTAGGGAAATTTCCGGGCTGTTTCCGGCCTCTGGAGGGCCTCTGGGGAGGGTGGGGAAGGCCGTTTTTGCCCTCCCCAGGCTCCAAGAAAGCCTCTGGAGCCTGAGGAGGCGAAAAACGGACCTAACGGGCCCACTGTGCCATTGCGTGCCAAAAGCGGGGGAGCGCAGGGGGGTCACGTGTACATGCTGGTGGGGCACGGCACGGGGGGGGGCATTGAATTATGGGTGTAGGCTCACACGTGTGTGACCCCCCCCTGCACTCCCTCCGCTTTTGGCACGTGACGGCAAAAAGGTTTATTTATTTATTTATTTATTTATTTAATTAAATTTTTATACCGCCCTTCTCCAAAATAGGACTCAGGGCGGTGCACAGCCAAGGTAAAAACAAGACATATATACAAACATGGTGAATCTAAAAAACTATTTAAAATAATTAAATGTTTTGGCCGAATTAAAACCATTTCCAATTTAAAATCAATTTAAAAATTAAAAAATTTGGTCAAGCCAGCCCAGCTTGTTGGAATAAATAGGTTTTTAGGGCCCGACGAAAAATCCGGAGGTCTGTTATTATGCGTAATTCTGGGGGGAGGGTGTTCCAGAGGGTAGGCGCCACCACAGAGAAGGCTCTCCCCCTGGGGGTCGCCAGCCGACATTGCCTGGCGGACGGCACCCTGAGGAGGCCCACTCTGTGTGAGCGTACTGGCCGGTGGGAGGCTATTGGTGGCAGAAGGCGGTCTCGTAAGTACCCCGGCCCTAAGCCATGGAGCGCTTTAAAGGTGGTCACCAACACCTTGAAGCGCACCCGGAAGACCACCGGGAGCCAGTGCAGCTCGCGCAGGAGAGGTGTCACGTGGGAGCGCCTCGTCGCCCCCATGATCCCCCGCGCGGCCGCGTTCTGGACCAGCTGGAGCCTCCGGGTGCACCCCAGGGGGAGCCCCATGTAGAGAGCGTTGCAGTAGTCCAGGCGGGAAGTGACGAGGGCCTGAGCGACTGTGCGTAGGGAGTCCCGATCTAGAAAGGGACGCAACTGGCGTATCAGGCGAACCTGATAAAAATGCAAGTAGAAAAATAGGGACCACTTTTGGTGGGAAGGTAACAGCATTCCATGCGCCTTTAGCATTTAGTCATGCCAGCCACATGACCACGGAGATGTCTTCGGACAGCGCTGGCTCTTCGGCTTTGAAACAGAGATGAGCACCGCCCCCTAGAGTCAGGAACAACTAGCACAAATGTGTGAGGGGAACCTTTACCTGCCTTTTATTATTTTTACAAATAATTCAAGGCAGTGAACCTATCCAACACACCTCCTCTTTCCTCTTTTCCCTACAACGACTGCCCTGTGAGGTTGGTTTGGCCAAGAGAGAGTTTCTGGCCCAAGATCACCCAGCTGGCTTTTCTAACTAAGGTGGGACTAGAACTCACAGTCTCCTGGTGATTGGCCCAAAGTCACCCAGCTGGCTTTCGTGCCTAAAACGGGACTAGAACTCATAATCTTCACTTTCTAACCTGGTGCCTTAACCCCTAAACCAAACTGACTCTCTTATGTTTTGACTTCCTTGTTGTCCGAGTAGTTTATATCCTGATGCCCACCTTTGTCAGTTTGTAACCAAGGCATTTAGTAATGGTTCCTCATTACTATGCTTGCTCTTCCCACAAAAACATAGAAGTGGAATTTTGAAGCCCTCTCCCAGTCTAGACCCTTCCTCCCTCCCTTCAAACTAGAAATATCCAATTAACTGGTTGGAATTCTAGGAGGTATAAGCCACCTCCACGGGGACAACCTCAGCTGATTATCTGAATTTCAGATGACTACCTAGACTCTGTTTTAGTACCGGCAACCAAGAAGAATCCATAAGTTCAAAGATAGAGAATTTCACTATACAACTACTCAAACTGTTAGGGATCTTCTACTGTTTAACTACATTCTACTTGGCATTGACTCTTATACGAGTCTTGAACGTCAGAATAAAGTTTCACTCTCTTTTGGCCTTGATCTATTCCAGTTATTGTTAAAAGAACTAGGTCACTCATAATGCTTATTTATTTTATTGACTGAAAAATTGCTGCCAGTCCAGTTAGATTAGGCTGGGCAGTGTTTCTCGACCATGGCACCTTAAAGACGCCTGGATTTCACCTCCCAGAATTCCCCAGCCAGCATGCTGGCTGAGGAATTCTGGGAATTGATGTCCACAAGTCTTAAAGTTGCCAAGGTTAGAGACCCCTGGTCTACAGAGGAATGATTGAGTCTGTCATCTGCACCTCTATAACTGTCTGGTTTGGCTCTGCAACCCAACAAGACAGACAGAGATTTCAGAGGATAATTAGAACTGCAGAATAAACAATGGCTACCAACCTGCCTTCCATTGAGGACATGTATACTGCATGAGTCAAAAAGAGGGCTGTGAAAATATTGACAGACCCCTCCCATCCTGGACATAAATTGTTTCAACTCCTACCCTCAAAACGACGCTATAGAGCACTGCACACCAGAACAACTAGACACAAGAACAGTTTTTCCCCGAATGCCATCACTCTGCTAAACAACTAATTCCCACAACACTGTCAAATAATTTACTAAGACTGTATTACTATTATTCTTCTCTTCCATATCTATCTCTTCACACTTATTACTATAACCATATTGCTTGTATCTTTCAATTTTTATTTGTTTCCTAGTACGATTTGATAGCTTATTATTAACCTTGACTATTACTAAGTGTTGTATCTCTTTATTCTTGATGAACGTATCTTGTCTTTTTATGTACACTGAGAGCATATCCACCAAAGACAAATTCCTTGTGTGCCCAATCACACTTGGCCAATAAAGAATTCTATTCTATTCTATTCTATTCTATTCTATTCTATTCTATTCTATTCTATTCTATTCTATTCAACTTAAAAATGCCAAGTTTGAAAAACACTGAGTTAGACAGACGAGTCATTGGGAATAATAAAAGGCAGCATCTTCTGATTCTAAATCACCAGCCAATTTTCTTACCAGCTCTCTTGCCAGTGAAAATATGCAACATTTTGCATCTGCTAGCAGCTGGTCTACATAGCAAAAGCCTCCATATCAGAGGAGCTATTCAAAGGGCACTGTGGGAGACTATTAATAACTGGAGCTTATTTTCATTTCCCCTTTCCAGGTGATATATGACTTAATCTTCCCCCATTAATTGATAACATCAGAGAAGATGCATTTATGTCCTTGTGTGAGTCATTCCTCCTACCTCCAAATAGCTTGGAACTCTCCTCTAGTGATCGGCCCAGCTTGTCCAAAAATGGCGTGTTAAAGAGACAGTCCAACACAGTTCAATGGAATGAAGCAATGGCTCAACCAGCATACTTCCTCAAGAGAAGAGAAATAAGTTGCAAGATTGAATCTGGGTCAGTCATTGTGACCAGAAGTTTAGTCTTCTTCGAAGCTTTTGGATTCATGCTGGAGCCCATCTTCAGGGAACTTCTCTCTACTGGAATACGTGCGCTTTGGGCTAGTCTGTGACTTGTATTTATGTGGTGCGTATTTATTCTGCGACTATGTAGGACAAACGAGGAGGAAGGTTAACCACCAGATGGCAAGAACAGAAGGGGAGGGGAGGAGATGAGATGAGGAGACCTGAACTCACTGGTAGCCTCACATTGCAATAAACAAAGACACACACATGCAAGTTTGCAGCTACTAAGATTGTTGGCCGAGCAGATACAAAAACAGCCAGGGAAATTATTGAAGGCTGGGAAATGGGCCCCTTGTCAGTCAACAGGAGTGCTGATTCACCACCAGCTTATCAACTACTTAGGAGCAGAGGGCTTGGCAGCAAAAGGAAACAACAGCCAATTGCTAGCCATCCATAGCACTTAGCAATAGCACTTAGACTTATATACCGCTTCACAGTGCTTTTACAGCCCTCTCTAAGTGGTTTACAGAGTCAGCATATTTGCCCCCAACAATCTGGGTCCTCATTTTACTCACCTCGGAAGGATGGAAGGCTGAGTCAACCTTGAGCCAGTCAGGATCGAACTGCTGGCAGTAGGCAGAGTTAGCCTGCCATAGCAATATCACTTAGCACTTAGACTTATATACCACTTCATAGTGCTTTAATAGCAATAGCAATAGCACTTAGACTTATATACCACTTCACAGTGCTTTTACAGCCCTCTCTAAGTGGTTTACAGAGTCAGCATATTGCCCCCCGACAATCTGGGTCATCATTTTACGAACCTCGGAAGGATGGAAGGCTGAGTCAACCTGGAGGGAGGGAGGGAGGGAGGGAGGGAGGGAGGGAGGGAGGAAGGAAGGAAGGAAGGAAGGAAGGAAGGAAGGAAGGAAGGAAGGAAGGAAGGAAGGAAGGAAGGGCAACAGCACTTAGACTTATATAGGATGGAAGGCTGAGGCAACCTTGAGCCTGGTGAGATTTGAACTGCTGAACTGCAGCTAGCAGTCAGCTGAAGTAGCCTGCAGTACTGCACTCTAACCACTGCGCCAACACACCAATCAGCCAATAAGAAGGGCCCACATAACTACGACTCACAGAATAGCCCAAAACACACATTCTGTAGAAAAAAAAATTCCCTGAAGATGGGCTCCAGCATGAGTCTGAAAGTTCAAATGACTAAACCTCTAGTCCTGGTAACCAACCAAGATTCAATCTTGCGACATTCTCCTGGGACACGTATGTTTGCCTTCATTCATGAGAGAAATAAATGGTATCTCTCAAGGCTCCATTGCCCTTTTTTTATAAATTTGTTCATGGATGATCTTGAGTTAGGGATAGGCAGTAAACAGTGGTCGTGTTTGCAGGTGATACTTAGCTATTCAAGATAATAAAATCCAGAAATGATGAGGAAAAGCTCCAGAACGCTCTTCTGTTTAAGCAAGGGAAGAACGCTACATATTCATAGCAATAGCCACCAAAAGTTGACTTGGACTCAGGGCAAAGGAGGAAGGATGGATAGATATGCCCCCTCCAGCCTTTTATCTTAAACTTGCACCTCTTCCAGGAAATTGAGTACTTCAGTCCACTTCTCCAAGAGTAGGTCACAGCATATATTAATTTGACAGCTGCTTCCTAGACGGCTAACCTTGGAACCCAATTAAAAGTGAAAGGTTGAATTAGACTCGACAGCCATAAACCTGGGAATCAGCTTGGAGCACAAGTCAAAGAGCCCAGCAGATGATTCCGGAGAAACATCTTGAACCTGTAGCTTGTAAATACCAGGCAGCTGAACCATAACAGATCAATTGGCAAGAAATACTCGCAAGGGAATCTCCTGTAGAGATAGACACTGCTTATCTATCTATTTATCTGTCTGCACAAATTTGTCAGAAATGGTGTAGGGTCTCCTGCTTGGGCGGGGGTGGGGGGTTGGACTTGATGATCTACAGGATCCCTTCCAACTCTGTTAATCTGTTAAAAAAATATGTGCCAGTGCATGTATATTTTTTAGAAGTTGTCACCCTGCTTTCCATCACTATTGAAAATATCCTATTCATCACCTTCCAAGATTTTTAGTTTTTAGTTCATTCATTTCTGCCCTTCTTTGTAACTTTCAGTCTTCCTCTTACCCCTAAACCCTTTAGTTTTTTCCCCCTCTCTTATTACTCTATGGCTCCTTATTGTGGGGATAAGGGATGTAGCCATAGAAAGAACAAAATCTTCAAGGAAAGGAAAAAAAAGTAAAACAGAAAGCAAAAAAAAAGAACAATTTTAATTACATTAAAGCAAATACAAATTATACTCAGAGAAAATAGAGAAAAAGGATAAAAAAGTGCAAAGAAAGAACATAAAAAGAAAGGAAATACATAATGATGCTACTTCCAACCTTTGTCAAAACAAATATAAATAAACTTCATATTTCTTTACCCCCAAATGGTTACAAATATCTCTTCTTCCTTGAACCCATCCCTTATCTATATGCAAAACATCAACTTTCCACTTCTGATGTCAGCAAAAAATCCAGAAAGGTTGACCAAAGCTTTATAGAAATATGTCTTATTTTAACTCCGGTCAAACCAACCAATTCTACATTCCTTCCTTTTACTTCTAACAATCTTGGTCCTTAATTCAAGCATCAAATCCGTGATAGGATTTGATCTTGCTTCAATTTTTCTTTTTCCCCACAACAAAGACTTTTATCAAACCTTTTGAGGCTATATTCTAAGCGCAGTCTAAGTCCTGATCCAAACTCTTAACTCTTGTTGTTGAGAAAAAAATAAATAACCAAAAGCACCATTGCATAAACAAGCACACCTCACTTTCACCTCTGTGCATGACTAGCTTACCAACACAAATATGCTCATAAAACTAATCAGAACCCCTTCGCCCGGAGTGAAAGATGGATGGTGTGGACATATCCTCTGACAAACTACAAAGCAAAAACATTGGCTCAGACAAAGACGCCTGAAGACACACAGAAACCAGAACAATCCCGACTCGGCTTTTCATTCCATGTGCCAATAACCTTGACAGACAAGAAAGAGATCACGTTTCAGTTTAATTGCTTTCCTTTTTTTTTTTTTTCACCGATTCCCTCAAGTTTATGAAACACACTTGGGAGCTTATAAATAGTTCTTCCATTTAAAAAAAAAAACAGAAAAAAATTCAAGCTCTTTTCATCCTAATTTTAAAATGCACATGTCCATGCATGCATCCATAAGTATTTCATGTGTGTATCTGTGTGCACATATAGGATGTGTGACTGGGATATGGAAAAACTCAGTGAATGAGGCCAGAACAATTCTTAGTTATCTGATTTGTTCAAACTTAATGCAGTTATTTGCAACTTGCAAAACATTGCATTGCATCTACTTAGAGTCAGTGGTGAAATCCAAATTTTTTTACTACCGGTTCTGTGGGCGTGGCTTGGTGAGCATGGTGTGGCTTGGTGGGCGTGGCAGGGGAAGGATACTGCAAAATCTCCATTCCCTCCCCCCTCCTGGGGGAAGGATATTGCAAAATCTCCATTCCCACCCCACTCTGGGGGCAGCCAGAGGTGGTATTTGCTGGTTCTCCGAACTGCTCAAAATTTCCGCTACCAGTTCTCCAGAACCTGTCAGAACCTGCTGGATTTCACTGCTACATTTCGGCCCTTGTACTGAGATACTACTGTATAACTCTCGAGTTCTGACTCTCAACTTTTCTAACATTTGTGTAACACAACCACTGTTGTACCTTTGGGAACTGTTCTAGGACAGGCAAGAATTCAGGCAATCTAGAAATATTGGGAGGCTGCCCGACCTCAATAGATTTCTTGGAACTTTGAGCTCTGTCCCAACTCCCTCAATGACACAAGTGAAAATCACATGCAAATGGTCAGAATTTCACTCCCCCATCCAATTTTTCTTCCCTGTGTTATATGCATTCAAATTCTCACGCAGGAACTTCTGAATGGAACTTTAATTCAGGTTACGGATGGCACCATTCCCACTGCACTTGTTGAGAAGGAAAATCAGGGATTGTTATTTAACCACCAGTTGACATTAAAAGCATCATAAAGGCCATCAACCTGATTTATAGCTTGGGAAAAAATCCAGGGGAGTTTCCAGCTATTCATTCAAGTCGGTTCTGTGTTAGAATGGCTTAGGACATTGGCTGGTTCCCCAGAAAGTGTTTTTGGAGCAGAAACTTCAGCTGTCAGCTAGAGTTTTCCACCTGGGCTTCCACTCCAGTAAACCTGGATGCTGCAAACGAACACACAGGTAGTCCTCAACTTACAGAAACCTTTTGGGAAAAGTGTATTTTTGAGGTTTGACGGCTAATAACATCATCTTTTTTTTTTGGAGTTTCAAGATAATCCTATTCCACTGCTGGAATGGCCTGGGAATAGCCCAGACTTTAACCCAATTGAAAATCTATGGAGGTGACTAAAGAAACTTGTTAGTCAGAAGCAACCCAGCAATAGAACCCAGTTAATAGAAGCAATCCTTCAATCTTGGTTTCACATTGGAACAGATGCAGAACTCAAAGACTTGGTTCACTTCATGGGAAGATGTCGTAAGGCCGTCATTCATGCTAAAGGTTACCCAACTAAGCATTAACAGACATGGTGATCATTTTTGTAGATCTCGGTTTCTGTACGTGTTTCACTTTTCTTCTTTATACTGTAACTGCTATTCTAATAGCAAAACCTTCATAAAAGTTATGGCATTACATTCTTGATTCAATTATCTTTCCATTGATATATAATTTTATGGTACTACTAAAAAAAGGGGGGGTGTTATTAGCTAGTTTTAGAAAATACACTTTTTCCAAAAGGTTTCCACAATTTTGGCCACTACTTTACAACAGTTCATTGTTCAAAGTTACAACAGCACTGAAAAAAAATGACTTTGGGCCAGTGGTGGGTTTCAAAATTTTTTACTACCGGTTCTGTGGGTGTGGCTTGGTGGGCGTGGCATGGAAGGATACTGTAAAATCTCCATTCCAACCCCACTCCAGGGGAAGGATACTGCAAAATCCCCATTGCCTCCCGATCAGCTGAGACTTGAGAGGCAGAGAATAGATGGGGGCAGGGCCAGTCAGAGGTGGTATTTACCGGTTCTCCGAACTACTCAAACTTTCCGCTATCAGTTTTCCAGAACTGGTCAGAACCTGCTGAAACCCACCTCTGCTTTGGACCATTTTTCACACTTAATAACAGCATTCCCATAATCAGGATATTGGTGTTGTGTTACTAACCAGCAGAGTAAATGCACAAGGAAACGTTGCTGAGAGCAATGAATAAGAGATATGCAAACTGGTTTATCAAAAGCTTACTTTATAGTAGAAAAACTATAGAAAAAGTCTCATAGTCTTTAAACAAATTCCAAGTCTTTGCCAGTTAAATCAGTCCAGTAGTTACAGATATCTTCTCACCAAACAAACAGTAGTTGGTTAGAATAACAAACTCACTCTGGTTCACAAACCACGATGGTAGCAGATCCATCAAACGATGATTAGCAGAATGATATCAACTCCTCACTAGGGCAGCATATCATACTCTGGTAGCATATCATATCAGCTCCATACACAATGGCAGCATATTATAGCAGCAACTGAACACGTTACAATACCTTGCTTAAATACTCTCACAACCAGTCATTACCTAATTACAGCATGACTCAGCATTACAATGAATCAGCAAGAAAACCTTAAAGTAATATAATACATTTACAGATTAAAGTTACAGTACACTTATATTACCTGGACAACTTGTTAGGCTCAAACCATATCCTAACAACGTGATCAAAATTCGGATGCTTGGCCATTGGCTCCTATTTATGACGGTTGCAGTGTCCCCTTTTGCATCATTCATTAACATCAAATCACAACTTTTTGCTTTTTCATAGTAATATCAACTAGCCAAAGCTTCAACAGTACTGAAACAAAGGGACTTATGACTGTTTTTCACACATACGACCATTGCAGCATTCCCGTGGCCACTTGATTAAAATTCAGAGGCTTGGAAACGGATTCACATTTATGACGGTGTCTCGGGGTCACGGGACCCCCTTTTTTGACCTTCTGATAAGCAAAGTCCATGGGGAAGCTGGATTCACTTAAACAACCCCGTGTTACTAATTTCACAACTGCAATGATTCGCTGGGCAAGAAAGGTTGCAAAATCGGGGCAAAAAACTCACTTAACCAATGTCTCACTTAGCAACGTCGCTGTTGGGCTCAATCGCGGTCATAAGTTGAGGACTACCTGTATTATACAGAGTAAACAAACCGTATATCAGGAGGAGGAAAAGGCCATCTTGGCAACAGAGGCCACGCTTTGGATTTAAGTGATGGGTGGCTCAGCGTGATGCTTGAATGGTTTTTAAATCGTAGCGAGTGGGAAATATATTATGAATTATCTCCAGGTTATTGAAATTCAAGCATTGGATTGATCGTGATATGTAGTCAAGAATGTATAATTGAAATAAATCATTCTGATAGGCCATACAATAACAACCCAGTGCACCAGTTCTGGCCAAAGGAGAATTTGTAAGAGGAGTTTTGTGAATGCTTAGCTACAGAACTGTCATAAAATGTCCACGTTTGAGATCTGGAGTCCAAGCTTTATTTCTGATCCCCATTGAGAGTTACTGACTCAGTTGCAAACGTTAAGATGGAACTGCATGACTTCCAAGCTTGTTTTAAAAGCATTCGCTCTATTAATTTAAACCTAATGAACAGACATTAGCTAGGTTTAATCTCATTAACTGTCAACCTCAACCTGATGCAGCATGTTAGTTGCAAAAAAAAAAAGAATTTGCAAGGGATGGAGATAAGTGGGAAAGGGAAGAGGAAAGGGAAGGGCAGGGGAAAGGAGAAGGGAAGGGGAAAGGGGAAGGGAAAGGAAAGGAAAGGGAGGAAAGGAAAGGAAAGGAAAGGAAAGGAAAGGAAAGGAAAGGAAAGGAAAGGAAAGGAAAGGAAAGGAAAGGAAAGGAAAGGAAAGGAAAGGAAGAGAGAAACAAGGAAAGGAAAGAAAAGGAAAGGAAGAGAGAAACAAGGGAAGGGAAAGGAAGGGAAGGGAAGGGAAGGGAAGGGAAGGGAAGGGAAGGAAAGGAAAGGAAAGGAAAGGAAAGGAAAGGAAAGGAAAGGAAAGGAAAGGAAAGGAAAGGAAAGGAAAGGAAAGGAAAGAAGGAAAGGAAAAGAAAGGCACAGAGGAAAGAGAGGAGAGGGAAGGAAAGGAAAGGAAAAGGGAAGTGGAAGGGAGCAAAGAGGAGAGGAGAAAAAGGAAAAAGGGAGGGAAGGAGAGAGGAGTTGAAGGGACTGGAGGGAGCCGTGCTATAACCCTCTAAAGCAATTTCTCAATTTCTGTATAACGTGCAAAACAGACCCAGCGCAGAGTTCATCTGTGAGGGCAGGTCTTATATTTGATAAATAAAATAAATAAATCTTCACAATATCAGATATCAAACCATTTGGTCAGCTATATCAGTTGCTTTGGAAGTTGCAGCTCCAACTTTTCTTTCAATTGGATGGAATGCATTTTGCATTTTAAATTAAATAGCTTCCCAAACACAGAAAGAGAGGAGACAGAGAGATAGACAGAAAGCAATTCTATGCCAATCTTGCAGTGCATGTTTTTAAAACAAAAATACATAAAGGAATAGTTATGTACAAGAATGCATGTTTATTAGATAGAAAGGAAAGGAGAAAAATGGAGGAGTCACTTAACATATTTTTGGACAAAAAAAAATAATAATCCCCCAGATTTGATCATTTTGACCCCGTCATCAAATCTTATCACATATTTCCAGATAATCACAAGAGGCCCATCTTTTGCAGGTTCTGATTTGTAAAAGTCCACTTGGAAACTGTTCTATAAATACTCTTTGACTCCAGTTTTTTTTTTTTTAATTAAAAAAAAAAAATCCCGGAAACCTCTGTTCAGGGAAACTCTGGTGTCTTGCAGCAAGAAAACTGCCACGAATTAAATGAGGTATATAAAAATTGATGTGGCTTTCCAAATTACATAATTAACCAAAGGAACTGACTCAGAGAACTATACAAAAAGAAAAAAAATATACAGAAAAGGAGCTGCAGTCAAATGAAAGGATTCCCTACAGCTTAATTAAGAAGCTTATTTCTTTCCTGAAAAAAGGGCAATTCGTTTTTAAGGGGTGAAATTGTAGTTCCCGCATATTGTCGTCTGGGTATTTGAAGTCATTTGGCTGCTTTTTCTATCACTTCATAATCTGAGAAACAAGAGATGTGGGGGTTTTTGGTGTTGTTTTTTTTTTAAATCAAAGTTGGGTATTCACAGCTACTGCAAGATGATTAAATAGCAGTTGGGATGGTTAATGGACCTGAAACGGAAATTAGAAGCTGCTTCACGGGTGTAAAATTGAAAGGGTGGCTGATAATTAAGCAACTCTTATAAAACTCCAGAGACATTAAAACTTGGATGGGATGTGGAAATGCACAATGCAACAAAGAAATTGCCTGCAATGAAGAGGGGAAATAACCTCTTCACTTTGGAGAGGGCGATCTTCAGTTTGCACGGTTAGAAATACAGCAGGATACTTTTTAAAAATCTGAATCGAAACCTCTGTTTCTTTGCAAGAAAAATGTGGCATAGCAGGCTCTGTGAAAAGCGACCCGTTAGTTAGATTCATTTTTTTAACAAACCATGGTTAACAACGCCGATGCTTAGCATCTGCGTGTGAATCGAAGTTAGTTCTCTTTGCAAAAGATTTGACCTAAAATGGTGTCATTGCAGGAACACACATTTAAAAGGAAATAAAAGGGAAGCAACATCCAGCCTTAACAGGGATGCTACGCCTATTCCTAAGAATCGGTTTTCCTGAATCTTGGTGAAGCTGCCCTACTCCAAAAACTGAGCAAACAAAGATCAAATCCAGGGTAAGTCTCATAAGAAACGCTCGGGATCACAACAGCTATTGTAAGATTTGACTCAATCCGTAACAGCCTTTCCAAATCTGTTTTCCTGAGCTATTCTTGCAATGTGATCAAGATGCCTTTTCATATTATTAAGGGTGAAAAAAAATTCTCAACCTTTTATATTTTGGATCGTGATGGCTCCATTGGAATTTAAGCATTGCTTCAATAGTAGTTATTTCTAATATTCTTTGTAGATGCTCCCTCAAAGCTAGAATGTTTCCAATGATAATTTTGTTTTGTATATTGTTTTGTATATTTGTTAGCATCTTTTAAATGTACATAACCATGGAAAGGTTATGTATATTTAAAAGGTTATTTTATTTTTTATTTAAAAAATAAAAAGGGACGCGGTGGCTCAGTGGCTAAGACGCTGTGCTTGTCGATCGAAAGGTTGACAGTTCAGCAGTTCGAATCAGGGGTGAAATCCAGCAGGTTCTGACAGGTTCTGGAGAACCAGTAGCGGAAATTTTGAGTAGTACGGAGAACCAGCAAATACTACCTCTGGCTGGTCCCAGAGTGGGGTGGGAATGGAGATTTTGCAGTATCCTTCCCCTGCCATGCCCACCAAGCCACACCACATCCACCAAGCCATGCCCACAGAACCGGTAGTAAAAAAATTTGAATTTCACAACTGGTTCGAATCCCTTTCATTTTGAAAGAAATAATTCCAGCTATATGAAGTCACCACTAAAAAGGACCTGTCATTGGCACACACCAATCTGATGAATTTTAATGAAGTAAATTGGAGTCTCCAATGTTAAAAGAGACATGGGTGGCACAATGGTTAGAATGCAGTATTGCAGGCTAATTCTGCCCACTGCCAGCAGTTCAATCCTGACGGTCTCAAGATTGACTCAACCTTCTGTCCTTCCGAGGTGGATAAAATGATTGTTGGGGGACAATATGCTGACTCTGTAAACCGCTTAGAGAGGGCTGTAAAGCACGATGAAGTGACATATAAATCTAAGTGCTATTGCTATTAATACTGGGAGAGATAATATATATCAGTGCAGAACCCCTTAAACTTGCATTCTAAAAGAAAAAAAGAATTCTAAAGATGGTGCATGGATTGTTTATTCAATACTGTCACTTCCTGCAGGTAAAAAAATCATGGTAGCAGCAGGAATTAACCCTGATGTGGAGAGACACAAACAATGGAAGGACCAACTCCTGAACCTGCCTTTGTCGATGTGGATAAAGGACTAACTTTGGCGTGCTTTGTCTTCCTCTGCCTTTTCCTCATCGTCATGATTATCCGCTGTGCCAAAGTGATCATGGACCCTTACAGTGCCATCCCAACCTCCACGTGGGAGGAACAGCACCTGGATGACTGACCAACCCAAAGGCTTGGGGGGGGGAAAGGTGGCCCCCAAGTCCTCTGCACCTTGGACCAACCATGGACTTGGCACAAGAAAGCACATTAAGTGGCCACCTTATCAGGGTGAAAGCACTAAATAGGACTCCTCTTCACACCAAGATGCTTACAGCAATGGAGAAGTTTTGAGAGCACATCGATTCCAGCTCTGCCTGCAGATCTACTTGAATTCTTCACTTTGCCCTTCTGATCTATTGCTACGCTCTCTCTCTCTCTCTCTCTCTCTCTCTCTCTCTCTCTCTCTCTCTCTCTCTCTCTCCCTCCCTCCCTCCCTCCCTCCCTCCCTCCCTCCCTCTCTCTCTCTCTCTCTCTCTCTCTCTCTCTCTCTCTTTTCCAGGTTTCCATGAGAGGGGAACTACGACGGTTCTATTACATCAAGTAGCACAAAATGCTCTTTAGATACTAGAGCTCTCTTTCAAAGCTTTCTCTAGAGTAATCTGTACTTAGTGACGTTGGCTGCATTTAAATCCAATGTGAACAGCTTTATCCAGACTGCTTAGCATTTGAGTAGGGCCTGGGGGCAGGGGTTGTCATCTTTCTTCCCCCACAGAGGGCAAACGATGTATGGGGGGTCCACGAAAAAAAAACTGTTTTTGGGTTCATGTCAATTTAGTAATTCATGAGATTATATTAATTAGATCCAACTAGTATGCTTACTCTCTGTGTATCTTCCATAGAATTAAAGACCGGTAGCAATAACAGAAAGCTCTTTTTTGGCCACTTTCAAAGATTTATAGGCTCAGCTCAGGTTATGTGCCTACGATTTAAGTCATTATTTCAAGTGAAACCATAAAGATTTCAGTTGTTATTTCAAGTGAAACCATAAAAAATTCAGTCATTATTTCAAATGAAACCATCAAGATTTCAGTCGTTATTTCAAGTGAAACCATAAAGATTTCAGGCGTTATTTCAAGTGAAATGGAGTTGCCGATGGAGTTTGGGACACGGTGGCTCAGTGGCTAAGATGCTGAGCTTGTCGATTGGCAGTTCAGCGATTCAAATCCCTAGTGCCGCATAACAGGATGAGCTCCTGTTACTTGTCCCAGCTTCTGCCAACCTAGCAGTTCAAAAGCATGTAAAAAATGCAAGTAGAAAAATAGGGACTACCTTTGGTGGGAAGGTAACAGCGTTCCGTGCGCCTTTGACGTTGAGTCATGCCGGCCACATGACCACAGAGACGTCTTCGGACAGTGCTGGCTCTTCGGCTTTGAAACAGAGATGATCACCGCCCCCTAGAGTCGGAAACGACTAGCACATATGTGCAAGGGGAACCTTTTTCTTTACTTATGGAGATTCTCAATCATCCAGGTCATGGTTGCCCCAAAAGGCAACCGGACTTCCTTTGTTTTTCCTTGAAGATGTTTTCCTGCTCATCCAAGAAGCTTCTTCAGTTAGATGAGAAGCGCAACGTCTTCAAGGAAAAACTAAGGAAGTCCAGTGGCCTTTTGAAAAAAACACCTTTGGAACACAATTACTGTTGTATTCCCAAAATATATTTGTCAAGAAAATATCAAGAAATCAGACTGCCAAAAACATTGACTGAAGAAAAAAAGAGAACATGGTAACTGACATAATGGTTTTATGCTTCTTTATGTCAAACAAACGTAGAAACATCTCCAAACTTCTCCATTTTGTATGTTTTGTCACCTTCTTAGATCGTTCTGGCAGGAAGGATTTTTCCAGAACATTCACCAAATCCAATTCGATGACCTTTTCCCTGACAGTACCCTGAAAGAAAAGAAAGAATCATTTTGGCAATCGTTAACCAATTTTAAAATTTGCCCCTTTCTGGTATACTCTCTTACATTTTCTCCTTTACATGCATTTCCTTTCCTCCCACCTCAACCAACCCATTCTGTGGCCACAGACCAGACGTTTGGGAGGGATATTCCTCCATCTGAAAGATGATTAGTATTATTATATTGGATCTGCTTTGATCTGTCTTGAGTACAGAAGATTATGCTTTGACTACACAACAATAAGCATAAAGAGTTTTTACCTACTTGGAATCAGGTTATATAGCAATGAACAGCTGAGATTGTTTCACCAGAGAACAAGATCAAAGAAGCGTAAGCATGTGGAACAAATCAAACATGTTTTCCTTCAATCCCTGCAGCTATATTATATATCTGAGTGACAAGAAAAACTGCCATCCAGCTCAGGCTTTTACTCAATGTGTCAACAATGCCTTTGAGAGTGAACAAGCCCACCCCAAGCTGCAACCAGAATCAATATTTCCAGAGGCCAAAATGTATGAATATTTATTTACAGGGTCAACCATCAATCCGATGAGATCCTGGACAGCAAACAACATGAAAACACGAATAAAAGCAAATATATGTGTCCCAGGATAATGTTGCAAGATCGAATCTGGGCCGGTCACCGGGACCAGAGGTTTAGTCTTCCGAACTTTCTGACTCATGCTGGAGCCCATCCTCAGGGAATTTCTCTATATTGGGTTGAAGCCTGGGAGATGATTAGGGGACTGGAGGCTAAAACATATGAAGAACGGTTGCAGGAACTGGGTATGTCTCGTTTAATGAAAAGAAGGACTAGGGGAGACATGATAGCAGTGTTCCAATATCTCAGGGGCTGCCCCAGAGAAGAGGGAGTCAAGCTATTCTCCAAAGCACCTGAGGGCAGGACAAGAAGCAATGGATGGAAACTGATCAAAGAGAGAAGCAACTTAGAACTAAGGAGAAATTTCCTGACAGTGAGAATAATTAACTGGTGGAACAACTTGCCTCCAGAAGTTGTGAATGCTCCAACACTGGAAGTTTTGAAGAAGATGTTGGATAACCATTTGTCTGAAGTGGTGTAGGATTTCCTACCTAAGCAGGAGGTTGGACTAGAAGACCTCCAAGGTCCCTTCCAACTCTGTTATTCTAAATGGGCCCCCTGTCAGTCAACAAGAGTGCTGATTTACTACAAGCTTATCAAGTACTTAGAGACCAAGGGCTTGGCAGCGCAAGGAAACAACAGCCAATTGCCAGCCATCAACACACCAATCAGCCAAAAGAAAGCCACCACATATATACAACTCACAGAATAACACAAAGTACATATTCCAGTAGAGAGAAGTTCCCTGAAGCTGAGCTCAGACAAGTCTTGAAGCTTGGAAGAGTAAACCTCTGGTCCCTGTGACTGACCCAAATTCAATCTTGCAACATGAAAACATATCCAATCCATATCCAGGTTGAGGTCCCTTTTAAAACCTCAGTTCCCCAAATATCTCAGGGACATGGTCCAGAGTTCCCATAAATTAACATCCTATCCCCCAATATTAATGAATAAACAATTTCTAAGATTTCACATCAGCTTGTGTCTTCTCATCCAGATGTTTCTTCCCTTCCAGGCCTTCTCCAATCCAGCCCAGGCTAGAGATGCACAGCTCTTTTCACCGCTTACATTCACATCTGGTTACCTGTCATAATGACCTCATCTCCATCCTGCAGAAATGTTCGGGATTGATCATGCCCGAGATTGATACTTTTTGTCCCATTCCAAGACAGTTCCAACATGGACCCAAAATTCTCAGGTTCCTTCAAAAGCAGAAATCAGAAAAAAGAAAACTGAGCATCCGTAGATTTTGTAACTATTGCCCTGGCCTCTGTTTTGCAGAAATTAAGGCCACGCTGGGATTTGAAGAAAGAAACTGCTGTCAATCCTTCACCATAATTTAATATTTTATTATCTGGAATAGGAGCAAGCTGAGAGGACTTTTGGTGTTGTTATTTTTAGCTAAAGCATATAAAATCTCAGAATCTTGATAGAATAAAAGCTGCCAAGAAGAATTCTAATTAAGCTGTATCTAAATTCTACTTTTCCTGGTAGCCTACCGGTTTTTCTGTCTTCCATCCTTTATGTTATTTTCTCAAAGCAGAAAGTGAAGAATTAGCAAGAACCCAATCTTGATAAAGCGTACAGCAGGATCTACAGCAATGGCTGTTCCTACGCATATACTGCAACTAGGGATACTGAAAATGGAGAACTACATGTCCCATGATGCCATCTTTCCTTGATATACCACAATCTAAGGCAGTGATGGCTAACCTTTTTGCCATCGCATGCCAGGAGCAGGGGGGGTGTCACGCATGCACGTGCTCACACCCATAATTCTATGTGCCCTGCCCCCATGCTTGCGACTCCCCCCGCTCCTGGCACACAATGGCACGGTAGGCCCATTTTTGCTCTCCCCAGCCTCCAGAGCCTTTCTATGAGACTGGGGAGGGCAAAAATGGCCTTCCTCACCATCCTGGAGGCCCTCCGGAGGCCGGAAACGGGCTGTTTTTGGCCTCCGGAGGGCCTCCAAGGGGGTGAGGAAAGCTGTTTTTTGCCCTCCCCAGACTCCTAGAAAGGCTCTGGAGGTTGGGGGAGAGAGAAAAATGGGCCTTCCCCACCCCATGTCACCCCCCCAAGGGTGGTTTCTCTCCTTCTGGCGGGCCAAAAGGCGTGCCGTAGATGAGCTTGCGTGCCCACCGATATGGCTACATGTGCCATCTATGGCATGCGTGCCATAGGTTTGCCATCACAGGTCTAAGGCCTTGTTGTATGACTATAATCATAACAAGGAATGCAATCCTGCTGGCACTTTTTCTACCACACTTCGATGGAGCAGAAAACAACCCAATTCCTAATGCTGAAAGCTGCAATCCCCAAATTCTGCTATGCCCCAATCTGGAGATTAGAAAGGATCTATTGAAATGCATTATGAAATAGTTTTAAAACCCCATTGGCTTTAGTTCTACGCCTATTAGATTCCTCACTGCAGGTTTAAAAGTTTAAATATTTTGATAACCGTTATGATCCGTTCAATACTTACTGGCCCACTAATAGTTCCAGAGGCCAGAAGATCTCCAGGTCTGAGGTTGCAACCGTTAACAGTGTGGTGAGTTAGCTGCTGTTTCATGGTCCAATACATCTGCTATGTATCAAGAAAGCGAATAATAGCCATAAAGACATATGAACATACTCTACATCCATTTTCCATAGGTTATATGAGACATTAGATTATAACAACTTTTTCTCTTACCTTAAAGTTTGACTGACAAATATTTACCGGCTTGTTCATACCATCTCCTAAAACGAAGCAAATATTATTAAGGAAAGTAAAGAAAATGTCAAGGTTCCAACAGATGCCCTAATTAACTCATGAATCTCCAGCCAAGTTTCAAAAGAAATCCAGTTATTTATTAGGAGCAACATGTCAGCATTCAAGTGAAGTCAACTCTGCCACATGTAATTTACGGCTCAATTTTGACCCGGTTTCCCCCCTCCCCTCCTCTCAGTCTGTGTCATAAATCACATTTTCCCCTGTAGAAACCATTCCTCACAAACTGGCTTTGGTAATCTGAGATCCAACCTTGGAAGAAGGTATGCATGGAATGTGCTCCCACCTTGCTGGCAATTCAAGAGCAGACTAGAAATGTTTTGCGAGTTGACAGAAAGTCTGTGCCCACTCTACCTTTTGAACATGATCAAAAGGGAACTTTAATCTGCATAAGCACAAATTAATTACATCTACAGGGTGTTTTTTCTTTTCATAAGTACAGGGCACCCCCTTCTGATCTGAAATGTACGTAATGCCTAAAATATTGCAATGGTATGTGGGGATTAACTTGGAAGACAAGAGGACGAGACATAGACAACCAGTTTGTACTGATGATGCTATCTAGTTGGGTAATGAAATGTCGAAAGAAAACAACCAAGCTCAGAGAGCACCAAGGACATTTCAACCCTGTCCTATAATATTCTCCTTCACTGAGACTAGATAACCGTCATGCAGAAGGACTCTCAACCCACAGAAGGATAAGGGGCATGGGAAGCACCTCAGAAAAGACCCTCCCTAGTTCTCTAGGAAGTAAAAGAAAAGGAGGGGAGAAACATTTTTGTCTTGAAAGATTCTATTATTGTAAGGTAAAGGTAAAGGTTCCCCTCGCACATATGTGCTAGTCGTTCCCGACTCTAGGGGGCGGTGCTCATCTCCGTTTCAAAGCCGAAGAGCCAGCGCTGTTGAAGACGTCTCCGTGGTCATGTGGCCGGCATGACTAAACATCAAAGGAGCACAGAACGCTGTTACCTTCCCACCAAAGGTGGTCCCTATTTTTCTACTTGCATTTTTTAAGTGCTTTCGAACTGCTAGGTTGGTAGAAGTTGGGACAAGTAACGGGAGCTCACTCTGTTACACAGTGCTAGGGATTCGAACCGTTGAACTGCTGACCTTTCAATCGACAAGCTCAGTGTCTTAGCCGCTGAGCCACTACATCTATTCTTGTAACCCTACAATAAAGGTAGTGTTAGTGATGATGGTTTGTGCTACTTGTCTGAACTACATTAAAGGGCTGGCATACATCTAGGTAGTAACAGGGTGGAGATAGCTCCAAGCAAGAATCCTGATCTCCGAGGTCAAATCAACTGCTTGGATAGAGGACAGGGTTTTTTCCCCCCATTCTCAACAAGAAAGTACATAGGTTCAAGACATGTTTTCAAGTCACATGTCATTATCTTGGTCTCATGAATTTGCTCCTTTGGAGCTCCTCAAGTTGTTAACTGACTTGGAACCACAACATACATACCTTTTATAGCAACGAAGAGGTTTATGTCAAAAGTATAAGGCTGGTCATCACAAAGGTAAGGCAGGGGCTTGGGGTCCTTGAAAGAATATAAGAAATATCATACTCTCTAATGCCAAGAGTGGTGCAGTGGCCTAGAGTTGGAGCTCTTGCCTCATAATCAGGAGGCTGTGAGTTCGATCCTAGGTAGAGGCAGGTATTTCTCTCTCTGGGCACAATGACAATATATCTGATGAACAAAACTCCACATTGACGATAGGAAGGGCATCCGGCCAGTAAATACTCAGCTCCATTCAGTCGTCCAGACTCCACCCCCGCAAGGCATTATGAGGTCATTAAAAGAAGATAATTCTCTCTAATAGCAAACTGGAGAGTTAGACTTCTAATCGTTTATGGTTCATGCAACACTCAGAAGTAGAAGCCAACGAAGTACCTCCTTTCCCTTTAATTATATTGTTGTTGTAAATCGTGATACATGATATTGTTTCAGTGAAGTGATGTTTCAATAAATGTAGGAGAAAGACAGTCTGGGGTGGAGTCAAGAGAGGAATCAGCCAGGAATGATTACATTCCCACAAGCAATCCCAGGTCCTCTTGAATTTTGGTTGCTCTTATCTAGTGCCAATTTAGTGCTGACCGTTAATTAGATTCTTAACATGAGCAATAAATCAGCTTAACTAAACATAACAGGTGGTCCTGAATTTTTGTCTGACGATAAAACAATTATAGATAATGAGCATCCCATTGTTTAAAAAGCTTACGATGCTGAAAACGGAGCACCAAGGTAAAGGTTTCTCAGTATTAATTATAATTTAGGGCGTTAATATTTCAAGCATAGAATTATTTAGCTTTCCAACCAGAGTTAAGAATAACATTAGAGAAAGAAAAAGAAATGCTGCAACTCATATCCGAAGTATTAGCTACATCTCAATAGCTTCAATCTGAAGCTGATTAAGGAATATTGAAACCTCCGTTGTACGGTGCATACGTATATGTATGAACACATTTTGGATTAATGTTAGCATGAAACTAAATTGAATTTTGGGAAGACAGTTATCTCCCAAAAGTGGTAGGGTCTGGTATCTTGGCTACTTAAAGTGGTGTGCCCTGTGTTTACACTTTGTACCAGGGGTGGGCTCCTGGGGGTTCAGGATTCGGGTGATCCTCTAGCCAAGCAAGAATCGTTGGGGTTCAGCGAACCCCCAAATGCCATCCCTGTCTGGCCATGCCTACCCCACCCCACTCTGCCCCCTCCTACCCCACCCCTCTTCTCCCAGGAGTCTCCACACGGCCCATTCATCATTCCAGGTAAGCGCAGGGGCCGTGTGGAGGGTCTGGCAGGGTAAAAAATGGGCCTACCAGAGGTTCCGGAAGCCCAGAAACAGGCCTGTTTCCTGCCTCCAGAGGGCCTCCAGACCCTGGGGGGAAGCTGTTTTAGCCCTCCAGGAGGCTCGAGGAAAGCCTCCAAAGCCTGGGGAGGGTGAAAAATGGGCCTCCCAGAAGTTCCGGAAGTTTGGAAGCAGGCCTGTTTCTGGCCTCCGGAGAGCCTCCGGACCCTGGGGGTAGCTGTTTTCACTCTCCCAGAGGCTCAAGGAAAGCCATTGGAGCCTGGGGAGGGTGAAAAACAGGCCTTCCAGAACTTCCAGAAGTCTGGAAATGGGCCTGTTTCTGGCCTCCGGAGGGCCTCTGGACCCCAGGGGAAGTAGTTTTCACCCTCCTGGAGGCTCAAGGAAAACCTCTGAAGCCTGGGAAGGGGGAACACCCCCCCCACCATGGTGTAGACAGCCGATTAGGCCACACCCACCATGGCCACACCCACCCAGCAACGGGGCAGCAAACCCGTTGCTAAAGGATCTGAAGCCCACCCCTGCTTTGTACCAACCTGGATAGGATTTGGCAGTGCAAAGGGCATCAGAGCTTCCATAGTGACAACCCATGGAGAGATAGTGGTGCCAAAACTCTTGCCCAGGAATGGACCTAGGGGGACATACTCCCACTTCTGAATGTCACGAGCTAAATGAAGAAAACAAAAGCAGAGAAACCTTCAGGATGAAATCATTGCCACATCACAATTGTGTCTAAAATCTCTGATTTGTTTGTGAGCAACTCTCTCCCCTTCTCTCCCTCAAGCTTGCCCCACAGAAGCCTCTCCTCTCCTATCCCCCTTCTCTCCCTCAGGCTGTCCCCACAGAGGCCTCTCCTATTTTATCTCCTTCTTTCCCTTTCAGGTGGGGAGTAGAATGTCTAAACTCTCAGCCCACAGGCCGGATGAGTCACGTGCTGCCCAAGTGGCAGTTGGAACAGAGTTCTTTTCAGGTGGGGAAGGGGAGTAGAACGTCTAACTCCTTAGCATCAGAGTGTGTTAATAATAATGTAAGAAATACTAATGGTCTGATGGTCATTTTGAAAAAATCCTTTCTTAGTGAGCACCTAGAAGCCAAGAGGAGCCTGTAGTACAGTGGACTAAAGCACTGTTATTAACATCTGCTGCTTGCAATTACTGTAAGTTCGAATCTCACCAGGCTCAAGGTTGACTCAGCCTTCCATCCTTTCAAAGGTAGGTAAAATGAGGACCCAGTTTGTGGGGGCAATAAGCTGACTTTGTATAAAATATACAAAAGTATGAAGGCTATTGCTTAACGCATTGTAAGCCGCCCTGAGTCTCCGGAGAAGGGCGGCATATAAATCAAATCAAAAACCCTGTCTGCTTAGCCAGGGTTGCCTAGAAGCTACAGTACCATCAAGGAATAAATTGTGCCAGGAGTATGTCTTTCTCCTTGCTTGTGGCTAATTTGCACAGTATTTTAAATCATAATGTAGACAGCATGCTTTCCAGCCAGAAGTGAAGCGTTATGCCAAACACTTGTGATTTGCTATTTAGTATACTGTCTTTGGTGTAAGCCGCCCAGAGTGGCATATAAATTTAAAAAAAAAAAGCAAAAAAGCAAAAAAGCAAGAGGAACATACGTGCCAAATTTCAACTTTGTAGGCTTTACGGTTCTGGAGATTTCGTGATGATGCGTGAGTGGTATTTCACAGATAGATAGATAGATAGATAGATAGATAGATAGATAGATAGATAGATAGACAGACAGACAGACAGACAGACAGACAGACAGACAGACAGACAGATGTAGCTGCACATCTTTCAGCCAAATCTGGATGGTTCTCAGTCAAATCTGGAGCAAATCTTGTGAGTTCTGCCTAACGTTGGCCTATGGTCTACCATCAAAGGAAAAAAGATTAATGATGCATTACCACTCCAGTCGTTCATGAGCACCATTCCAAAGATGTGTTTGTGAGCTTCACCAATGGGGATGGGTACTCCAAGCGTGTTTCCAGGTCCGACGAAAAATGCCTGGAAAAAGTAGAAGGAAACTTTGTCAGGCATTATCAGAAAAGCATATCAAAAGCATACGTTCAGACAACTGACCTGGAGATGAAACAGACAGGCTCTTGAAAATTGTCCCAAAGGTGCTTTTTCAGGAGGCAATTGGACTTTCTTGCTTTTTCTTTGAAGATGTTTTGCTTCTCATCCAAGAAGCTTCTTCAGCTCTGACTGGATGGTGGGGGAATGGAAGGATGTATTCTCCTTGCAGACAGCTGGTCATTTGCATCCTTTTAGTGGGTCATTGAAGCACTTGGAGGTTTATCTGTGTCCTCAAGGTCACCTGAGTAGTGCAAATGGTTCCTGTAGTCTGCAGTTTTTCCTCTGGAAAACCTGAGGACACAGATAAACCTCCAAGTGCTTCAACGACCCTCTAAAAGGATGCAAATGACCAGCTGTCTGCAAGGAATATGAATCCTTCCATTCCCCACCATCCAGTCAGAGCTGAAGAAGCTTCTTGGATGAGAAGCGAAAGATCTTCAAAGAAAAAGCAAGGAAGTTCAGTTGCCTCCTGAAAAAAGCACCTTTGGGACAACCATGATCTGAATCTCTACAGGCTCTTGAGAATTCTTGATCAGAAACCTCAACAAACAAGAATGGAATAATGAAGCAATATTATCTACATTATGATCCTTTTCTGTAATCTCTGCCTAGTCAGCTCCAGAACTGGCCTTACATCAATTATCCAGATCTTGGCATTTCTGGGATCCCTTTTTCTGTTCCCCACACCTCTCCCCTCCATTGCAAATTATACAAAGGAGGATCCAGAAATGACTATATAATTTTATTTTGCTCCTGGGTGGATGTCTTTTGTTTTCCTGCTGCTTTAAATTGCCGTGTCTACAAAATGCTCTTACTGCTTTGATTCATTTAGCATCAAGTTGTAGCCATGTGTGTGTTTGTGTCTATGTATTGTCTGTGCATGTATTAACTGAAAGGTACAGCAGAAATGTATTTCTTTTTCTTTTTTAAATGCCAAGGGGATGTAGAGAGTGGCAACGAAAGAAGAATGAGGAACCTGTAAGAAAATACAATTCAATTTTCTGCTCATTTGTTTTTACTGGGTATAGTTAAGGGTTTTTCAGTAGGTGAAACAAAATTGATATTGTATATGGTGACAGCAGCTAGGTTATTGATTGGTCAATTTTGGAAAAGGGTTGATATGCCTACAATTCAAGAATGGACTTTGAAGATGGCCAGTTTTGCAGAAATGGCGAAGATATCAGCATACTTAAAAGACCGGACTCAAGAGACTTATGTATGGGAGTGGAAGAAATGGATAGATTATGTGCAGAATAAATATCAAACTAGGAAGTATCAAATAGCTTTTAGCTAAATGTTGTGTAGAAATGTATAGTTTATGGGGGGGGGCAAAATAGCTTACTGCTATGTAGAAATGTATAGTGCACAGGGGGGAGAATAGAGGGGTGGTAAAGTATGATATAATATAATGTGGATGGATTTCACCTTGGGGAAGTCATGGGGAGGGAGGGTTTGGGGGGGGTTAGGGAGGGATGGGGGGGGAAATGGGGGAAAAATTGATGTTTGTAAAACTTTTTCAATAAAAAAAAAAAAGAAAATACAACCTCACCATTTCTAATTCAATATCCAAACGCTTGGAAGCAGAAAGAAGTGGACTTTTACCTGCGATTTAAACAGAATTCATAAATGTGGGGGGGGGGGGTTTCTCATTAAAACAAGAACAATTAAGTACCGAAATTTGCAAGTAGAAACCTAAAAGGACTCACTGTCATTAGGACAGATTTGGCCCACCGGTCTTCTGATTGGGGTCCCAGATATGACAACAGAAGAAGCACGTCCATGGTACCCAACTGGTAGGTGCAACCTTGGAAAACATGGATCATGTGTTAAAAGCACATCTCACTTCTAATCTCTGGAGGGATATACCCTTATGTACTTGAGTATAAGCAGACCTGAATATAAGCCGAGGCACCTAATTTTACCACAAAAAACTGGGAAAACTTATTGACTTGAGTATAAGCCTAGGTTGGGAAATGCAGCAGCTACTAGTAAAATAAAATATAGCAGACTGAATACAGTAAATAAACGTACTGTATATCCAAGACCAGAGATATACCAGTACTTGTATTCAGCAATGGTTGGGCGGAGCAAGAGGGCATGACCAGGGATGAAATGCTCCCGGTTTGGACCGGATCGCCTGATCCCGTAGCGATGGAGGAGGGTGGTTCGGAGAACCGGTAGCAAAAATCCCTGCCCCCCACCCCCATGCCCAGCTGAGCCGCACAATCATCAGAGGCTTTTTTTTAACTTTTAAAAGCATTTTTTCTGCAAGCTCTTCGGCTGAAAAAATGCTTTTAAAAGATAAAAAAAAAAAAAGCCTCTGATGATCGCACGGCTCAGCTGGGATCGTCAGAGGCTTTTAAAAGCATTTTTTTCTGCAACCTCTTAAGGTTGTAGAAAAAATGTTTTTAAAAGTTAAAAAAAAAAATTGGCCACCCCTACCCAGTCACAATACCCAGACCGATAGATAACTATTGGGTCCCGCGATAGATAACTAGATCAAGCTGCACAATTTGCGGATCACAAAAGCCTAAACTTTGGTCCCTAATTTTATTTATTTATTCATTCCTGGATTTATTTTTGTGGTCCACAAATTGGACAGCAAACTGCCACCCAACTGACATTTTCAGAACATTTAATTCAGCCTCCATTCAATTAAGTCTGAATTACAATTGCATCAAGCCTGTTCCAATTTTTGTTCTGGCCCCAAGCAAAGGTCAACGCCCTCAAAAATGCAGCACTTAGAACACAGACAATAAATTGCTGCAGATATTCACCCAAATCAATCCGATAAATTCGGTGCCCCGTATCTTCTGGTTCAGAGAAAGAAAGACAGTTACTGACCAGTTGGGCATCAGCGCAGTTTCCTTTCCTCGAAACATCATTCCAACGTTTGTTGCATGTTGCCGAGAAGAGTAGAAATCTGTGTAATCTCCTAGAAGGAGAATGAATGAATGAATGAATGAAGATGGATAGATAGATATGATAGATAGATAGATGATAGATAGATAGATAGATAGATAGATAGATAGATAGATAGATAGATAGATAGATAGATGATGGATAGACAGACATAGATAGATAGATAGATAGATAGATAGATAGATAGATAGATAGATAGATAGATAGATAGCAATAGCAATAGCAATAGCAATAGCAATAGCACTTAGACTTATATACCACGTCACAGTGTTTTCCAGCCCTCTCTAAGTAGTTTACAGAGTCAGCATATTGCCCCCAACAATCTGGGTCCTCATTTTACATGGTAGAGATAGGTAGGTAGGCAGGCAGGCAGGCAGATAGACAGATTGTGGTTGTGGAAAATAAGAAAGCTAAGATCCTATGGGACATCCAAATACAGACAGACAGCACGCAGGTATTGGCTAATAAATCAATCAATCAATCAATCAATCAATCATCTTAAAATAAATTTGGATCCCCCCCCCTTTCTCCAATGACTGACAGGTACAGGTAGTCCTTGACTTGCAACAGTTTAGTGACCGTTCAAAGTTACAACAGCACTGGAAATAGTGACATACGGCCATTTTTCAGTGACAACCTTTGCAGCATCCCCATGATCCTAGGATCAAAATTCAGACGCTTGGCAACTGACTCATACTAATGACGGTTGCAGCATCCCCAGGTCACACCATCCCCTTTGGCGACCCTCTGGCAAGCAAAGTCCATGGGGGAGCCAGATTCACTTAACAACCGGGTTACTCACTTATCAACTGCGGCGATTCACTTAACAACGGTAGCAGGAAAAGTTTTAAAATGGGGAGGGGGGCAAAACTCCCGGAACAAATATCTCACTTAAAAATAAATTTTGGGCTCCACTGTGATTGTTAAGTTGAGGATGAGCTGTGTTTGCTTTTAAAGGAACTTTGGATCAACACAATTCTTCTACTGCCCCCTGGTGTTCTTCAACGGAACCTTTGGCTTACTCTTATATTTGTGTTTACGTTTGCATCCATTTCCAGTCCCCGTTCCAATAGTGAAATGCTCTCGGTTCGGACCGGATCGCTCGATCCGGTAGCGATGGAGGCGGGTGGTTCGGAGAACCGGTAGCAAAAATCCCTGCCTCCACCCCAACCCCCCATGTCCAGCTGAGCCACACAATCATCAGAGGCTTTTTTTTACCTTTTAAAAGCATTTTTTCTACAACCTCTTCGGCCAAAAAAATGCTTTTAAAAGTAAAAAAAAAAAAAGCCTCTGATGATCAGTCGACTCAGCTGGGATCGTCAAAAGCTTTTAAAAGCATTTTAAAAGCTTTTTTTCTTTTAAATGCCTCTGACGATCCCAGCTGAGTTGCCTGATCAGCAGAGGCTTTTTTTCTTTTAAATGCCTCTGACAACCCAAGCTGAGTTGCCTGATCGTCAAAGGCATTTAAAAGAAAAAAAGCCTCTGCTGATCAGGCAACTCAGTTGGGATCGTCAGAGCCTTTTGAAAGCATTTTTTTTACAACCTCTTCGCCGAAAATGTTGTAGAAAAAATGGTTTAAAAGAAAAAAAAATGGCCACGCCCACCCAGTCACATTAACCCCCCCCACCAAGCCATGCCCACAGAACTGGTAGTAACAAATTTTAGATTTCACCACTGCCCCCTCCCCTTCCCTGCCCATCCCAATTCTCTTCCGTTTGATTGATATTACTGGCTGTAAAAGCTATGCAGGAAGGACTCACCATTTTTGCCCCCTTCAAAAATCTGGTCTTATCAAGTCAGATCTGAGAAGCAGATCCAATGCACAACACTCCAGTAGGTTTAACCCCCACAAGAATAACACTGGGAGGTTCAAGTCTTCTTTTATGCACAGGAAAGTAGTTTACCCTTTCTTTTATAAAAGAGTTTGAATGGCAGATTTCAGAATCCGATCACTTTGCCGGGGAAGAAAGGAGACAGAAGAAAATGGGGGAAACGCACGCACACAAGGTGGAAGAAGCCCAGGGGAGGAAGAAAGGAGAGAGAGAAATGGGGGAAACACGCAGACAGTGTAGAAGTCACCCAGAGACTGGGGCTTGATTGCAGACTCACCCAGGCAGATCAGGGCCGCTCAGCTGGGCTGCAGGGAGAGAGCTGCGTGGGATGCAGCCGCGGTGGCGAAAGCAGGCAACCGGGCTGGCCCACAGAGACCAGGTGGTCGAAGCAAGCAAGGGAGCCAGCCAGCCATCAGCAGCTATGCCGGGTGAGCGGGCAAGATGAGGAGTGACTGGGCAGGGTGGGGCGGGGCCAGCCAGAATTTTAACAACCGGTTCTCCCAAACCGGTCTGAACCGGCTGAATCCCACCACTGCTTCTGTCCTTACGAACTATCGAGAGGTTCTACATTCAAAGAACTTACCAATTTCAGCTGGAAGATGCATTACTGCAGACGCTTGAGGTATAAATGCTCTGGGGAAGAAAGGAAAGGAAGCAGGACAAACATTTTATTCTCAAGAAACAACTCTTCTGAAATTTCCTCCACTCCCTACCAGTAATGCAAGAATTTAGACTAAGAGGCTGGATGTCCTCAACGTTTCCTTGGCTTTTAAAGGATAACTCACTTCTACCAAGAGAAGAGGATATTTGTAGCTCAGGGTTGCATTGTGGGGTCCTCAGTGTCCTCTGAGCCTGGTTGTTTTCTTGCAGATGTTGCCCAACTAAGTAACAACACTACATCAACCTTGCAAATTTGCTAATGCTGTGCCCATCACTTACTTACTCTTTACGCACAATCAGGAATCAAGTAGGTTGGTTAATGGCAAAAGTCAAAAGTCAATAAGTCAATAGAACAGTGGATGAGACTGTTTCCCTTGTCCAGGGAATTGCTGTTTAAGGGCACACTCCAACTAGGTAATAAGCTAACTGCTGTGGCCCACCAGCGGCCAGCAGAGCTGGCAGCATATTCGGACAGTGAGGAGGTTGGGGAGGAACATGGGCCAGTCCTGGAGTCTGGGGAAGGCTCTGATGAGGGCTCTGTGTCAGCGGCAGAGATGGGGCCAGGGCCAGATGCCAGTTATCAGCTGCCTTCGGAGTCAGACATCAGTGAGGCAGACGAATAGCTGGAGCCTGTTCCCAGTGTGCGCATACACAGAGTTGCCAGATGAAGGGAACAGCTAAAGAACAAGGGTCAACTTGGGAGTAAGGCCACAGGTGGACGATGAATGGCCCCTCCCAGAGGGAATAAAGAGGAGAAAGGGGAGTGGAGTTTGCAAGAGACAATTAGTTCACCTAATTGGTTTGTAACTCTCCAAGTCTCCTTGCCAAGTTTTGAAGATATCGGTCTGGCATCTCTCCAAGTCAGATAAGGTCTGTGACTGTAAATTCTCCCTTGAAAGACTTTGCTGGATGTGAATGAGAGGAATTCACTGTTCGTTTAATAAAAGGGGTTTTGTCGGGACTAGGATTCTGCTTTGTGCTTTTTGGGGTCAGAACACTAACTCTTTGATTCTGACATTTCGGAAACCATTGTCACTGCACTCCCACTAAATTGCACATCACTCATACATGCACCAAATGTACACGCTAGTTCTGCATTCAAGTACCTTTTGCGCAACTCTGCGTTATCTCTGAGTGTTGGCTCTTTGTCAGAGAGAATCTTTTGCAGCCACGATCTGGCCTCGGTCCAAGCTTCCCAGCCCAATGCCATGAAAGCATTGAGAGTTGACTGAAACAAAGGTAAAAGGAGAGAAATCACATTTTCCCAGGCTCCAATACAGGATATGGACAACAAGCTAGTAAGAGATCCCAATTCCATGATGTGCAACCTGGAAGCCATTTTTCCACCCCAACACTTGGCCCTGAGTCTTCATCTCAGTCAGTTCTCTCAAGTCATGCTCAAGAACCTGATATTATTATTATTATTTGCAAAATCTTCATTAGCTTTTCTACAAAGAACTCATGGATTGAAGCTTGCTGTTTCTTGGAATACAGCCTTCCATTCTAGCTTGTTGAGAAAAACCTGAACTTATCTCCATCGCTGTTGCTCCCGTCTTCCTTGGAGTCAAACATGGACCTGGTGGTGAGGTTAAGTCTTGAGAGCAGTGGCTTCGAGATGAATGAAGATGAGGGACCTTGACACAGAAGGGCCAACCAACCATTTCACTGACTTAATTCATAAGCACTGTGTTTTTTTAAGGGCGTCACCTAAGATTGCAAAGTCCAGAATCTAAATATATAAAAGTTCACCACTGCCTACTAACGTTTTACTTCACTCTCTCCAATCCAATCATCCTCCAGATTATGAACATTAACTTCCAGATTCCTGGACAACACCTTGACCAGAAGGGCTGGCATAAACTTTGAACTCACTCACGGAATCAAAGGATTATAGGATTAAAAGGAATGGCAAGCATCTTGTCTGATCTTCTGCAATATGCAGGAAGACCCATCAATCCATCCTTAAGAGATGCCAAGCAGTGGTGAAATCCAATTTTTTTTACTACCGGTTCTGTGGGCGTGGCTTAGTGGGCATGTCAGGGGAAGGATACTGCAAAATCTCCATTCCCACCCCACTCTGGGGCCAGCCAGAGGTGGTATTTGCCGGTTCTCCGAACTGCTCAAAATTCCCGCTACCGGTTCTCCAGAACTTGTCAGAACCTGCTGGATTTCACCCCTGATGCCCAGCCTCTTTGTTAAAACCTCGAAGAGATGAACAGCACACAAGCTCTGCAACAATGGTGGGTTCCTCCCAGTTTGGTCCGGTTCGGCCGAGCCCGTAGCAGTGACGATATGACATCACCGAACCGGTTCTCCCCCCCCGCCGTCCCACACCCCCCCCCACGTTATTCTTACCTTTTATTTGGTCCCACCCCCAATCTATTGCTGCCTTCTGAGTCCCAGCTGATGACTAGAGGGAAAAAAACTGTTTAAACTCTTGCCACAGGGCTTCAAAGGGCCGCCCTACAGCTGATCAGTGTTAAAAGCAAACAAATGAGTCGGGTCGTAAATGCGAGGACTGGTCATAAGTGTGAGAAATGACTGACCAGCTAGCCACACCCACCTAGTCACATGACCTCCAAGCCACATCCACAAAATAAGCCACGCCCACAGAACTGGTAGTAAAAGAATTTAGAACCCACCCCTGCTCTGCAAGTATTCTATTGATCTTCAAAATTAATCCTGGTACCAAAATCTAACTAGTTCAGTAAATAACCACTGTGTTTCGACTATTATGGTTTTCAGAAGCAGCAATCTGGTGGCGAGCCCTTAAAAATCTAAGAAACCCACCAACAGTTCAGTTTGACTGAAGATGACATTCTGTAAAACGGTTCTGCTAAAAAAAACACCGATACCTGCTCAAAGACATGGTGTTGCTTTGAAAGGACAGGTCCATCAAAGAGATGTTTAACAGCATTGAGGTCCAGCACCTGATCACCAATGGCTACTCCAATCCTGTGTCTGGGCTGCAAGAGAGAGAAATACACATGAGAAGCAGAAGTTTCTCAGCTGCTATTCTGGCCAACCAAAGTAATCTTGATTATCCATAGCTCCCAAAAGTGAATTGGGAGAGAAGGAGAAGGGGGCCATTGAAAAACTCATTCTGTTTCACGAACAATTAAAGCTTTAAAGCGGGTAAGAGATGATGGTTAGAAAGGGAATATGTTTAAATACAGTAGTGGCATAATCAAAATTAGACTAGGGATGGAAACTAGAGAGAGGGGAATTAATAGAATACACATTCTTATATAATAAGGAGAAGTAATAATAAGAAGGGAAATTAAAATTTGAATGACGGTATTACTAAGTATACTTAAATAATATGGCGACTGCATTAAAATAATATATTGAACTATTGATTAAATAAATAATGAAAGATTTATAATTCAGTATGAATATGTGAATGTTTGCTAAATGTAACAAATATGATTAAAATATTTTATATGTATTAAAATGGATGACATGCAGAATATGGTGTTTGACATAAAAACAACATATTTGAAATATTGAATAACTAAATAATGAAGGATTATAAATTGAACAAGCAAATAATGGAAGATTTTAATTTAACATAAATGTTTGTATTATTATTAGAATTATATAAGCTTGCTAAATGTAACAAATATGACTAAAATATTTTATTTGTATTAAAATGGATGACATGCAGAATATGGTGTTTGACATAAAAACAACATATTTGAAATATTGAATAACTAAATAATGAAGGATTATAAATTGAACAAGCAAATAATGAAAGATTTTAATTTAACATAAATGTTTGTATTATTATTAGAATTATATAAGCTTGCTAAATGTAATAAATATGATTAATAATATTCTATTTGTATTAAAAGGTGTGACACTTAGAATAGGGTGACTCGCATAAAAATGACACCTTGAAATATTGAATAACTAAATAATGAAAGATTATAATTTAGTAAAAATATGTATATTATTACTAGAATTATATAAGCTTGTTAAATGAAACAAATATGATTACTATTATTTTATTTGTATCAAAATGTATGAGACTCAGGTGCCACACTGTTCACGCATTGATATGTTTGTAAAAAATAAAAAACTTGAAAAATCGAAAAAACTCATTCTGTTTCTCTGCAGATGACTCCCATCAAAAATAAATACACAGAGAGAGAATTGGGGTCAGAGAGCATAAAACTTTTAAATTTTTGGGGGGAAAAATCTCATCCCTTGAACGCTTGTCCCTCTGTTAACTTCAGCAAACAGGAAAGTTAATAGATAACTACGGTGTAGAATTCAATGGCTCTGGAGCTACTGATTTTGGTAGCCCTCCAAGAACCTAAAATTTTCCCATATTAGCCCCGCACTTTAAGACTTTATGGATGGCCAGTTGTTATTATCATTGGAAAGGTATCATAGATTTAATATTGATGCAATCAGAGGTTCTCCTCAAAGGAGCAGAAGATTGGCTTTGAGTTGTCTGTTAAATTAGTAACACGGTTGTTAAGTGAATCTGACCTTGGTTGCCAGAAGTCACAAAATTTGATCGCATGACCTTGGGACACTGCAACCCAGTGGTGAAATCCTGCCAGTTTTGTCTGCACCGGCACCGCGTGGTTCAGTGAACTGGTAGCGGCGGTAGCACGAGACTCCGCCCACCCACCTGGACGTCATTACTTCCTGGTTTTTAACCCTCTGCGCATGAGCAAAGCCTTCTGTGCATGCACAGAGGGTCAAAAATCAGACGTGATGATGGCGCGTGCACTTCCGAACCGGTAGGGAAGGTAAATAGATTGTAGATTGTAGAATGTAAATCACGTGAGCCTGGGGATGCTGCAATGGTCCTAAGTGTGAAAAATGGTTATAAGTAAGTCACTTTTTTCAGTGCTGTTGTATCTTCAGACAATCACTAAAGGAACTGTTGTAACTTGGAGACTGCCTGTATCCTTCCAGAGATCAGAAGTGAGATGTGCTTTTAACACATGATCCATGTTTTCCAAGGTTACACCTACCAGTTGGGTACCATGGACGTGCTTCTTCTGTTGTCATAACTGGGACCCGGGGGGGGGGGAGGGGGGTTTCAAAAATTTTAGCAAGGGGTTCCCTGATTAGTTGCTGGGTGGGTGTGGCCTCCTGCACCATGGGGGGCAGGGTTTGCCCTCCCCGGGCTCCGGAGGCTTTCCTTGAGCCTCTAGGAGGGAGAAAACGGCCTCCCAGGCTCCGGAGGCCCTCTGGAGGCTGGAAGCAGGCCCATTTTCGGCCTTCCCAAATTTCCGGTAGGCCGGTTTTTTGCCCTCCCTGAGCCTCCGCACATGCCCTGCTCTTACCTGCATCCAAAACAGGCCGCGTGGGGACTCCTGGGAGGAGCAGGGAGGGGCAGGATTAGCGGGGCCAACCAGGAGTGGGATTTGGGGGTTCTCCGAACTGCACAGAATCTTAGCTAGAGGTTCTCCCGAACCCCTGCATACCCCCAGCAGCCCACCTCTGCTGGGACCCCAATCAGAAGGTAGGCCAAATGTGTCCTAATGACAGTGAGTCTTTTAGGGCTCTACTTGCAAACTTTTTTCAGTGCCGTTGTAACTTTAAACGGTTACTAAGTGGACCACTGTAAGTCAGGGACTAGCTGTATTTTATGAGCAAATTCGCCAAGCTTAGAAACCAGTTAAGAGAAGGTGGGAAAGAGGTCAACTCTTCGCAGAAAAATCATGGCGGCTAACTATCAATGGACACTTTGAATGCAGGGGAAGGGGGAGTGACTGCAAGGAGAGACAGAAGCAGAAGCTGCACAGTTTATGAAACCCTCTCTAGGACTCTAGAGTCATAGGGCTGGAAGAGACCCTCAGAGACCTTCTAGTCCAGCCCCCTGCTCAAGGCAGGAGCCGTATACCATAACAGCCAAGTGGTTGTCCAGTCGCTTTTTGAAAACCTCCAGTGGCAGTTAAGAAGTAAAAAAGAAAATTGTCTTCCAAAATTGACAGGAGTTTTTTTTCTGGCGAGATCTGTTTATCAGGGCAACCTGGTCTACCCAAATATGGGATGGAGCATACTGCTTCCATATGCAGCCCGGGTTCGAATCCCAGAAGGGTATGGCTAGCTGACGAGAGCTAAATAGCTTGAAATAGATCTATACGAGTCTCCCTTTATTTCTTTGTCGGTAAATTCAACACAAAAACTCCAGAGGTGGAGCATCCATAACCCCAGGAAGCAAGCGATTCCATTAATATTCCATGAGCCTGGATAGCTCAGCAGACTAATGCATTGTAATTTAACTCCAGCTGTCTGCAATTAGTAAGTTCAAATCTCGCCAGGCTCAAGGTTGACTCAGCCTTCCATTCTTTTCTAAGGTAGGTAAATTGAGGACCCAGTTTGTGGGGGCAATAAGCTGACTTTGTATAAATATACAAAAGTATGAAGGCTATTGCTTAACGCACTGTAAGCCGCCCTGAGTCTCCGGAGAAGGGCGGCATATAAATCAAATTTAAAAAAAAAATTGCTCTCACTGACAGAAAATTTCTCCTTACTTCTAGGTCTAAGACTTGACATTCTCAACCAATTAACATTTTTGGGATTATTCCAATTATGATTTTGCCACGACTACCACATGCGGAGGCTGAGCTTGTCGATCGAAAGGTCAGCAGTTCCGCGGTTCGAATCCCTAGTGCTGCGTAATGGGGTGAGCTCCCGTGACTTGCCCCAGCTTCTGCTAACCTAGCAGTTCGAAAGCACGTAAAAAATGCAAGTAGAAAAATAGGGACCACCTTTGGTGGGAAGGGAACAGCGTTCCGTGCGCCTTTGACGTTTAGTCATGCCGGCCACATGACCACGGAGACGTCTTCGGACAGCACTGGCTCTTTGGCTTTGAAACGGAGATGAGCACCGACCCCTAGAGTCAGGAATGACTAGCACATATGTGCAGGGGGAACCTTTACCACACCCCAAATAAAGTTATGGAAATTAGTATCTGTCCGGTGGATTTTTAAAGATTATTTCCCCAAGCATGTTCCCTTAAAAACCAACGGCAGGGTTGATAACGGTCTCCGCTGATCGTTAGACTTAGTGGTGTTGCAATTTCCCAAGGCAAAGTACCCGAATTGGACTCCTAGGACCCATCAGGATCAATAAGACACAGAAGGAAAACAAGAGAGATGAACTCAAAGTTAAAAAAAGTAATTTGTTTGCTTACCTTGTCTTGCGTGGAAAAGATTCCGTAGGGCAGGTTTTGAATGGGGAAATGGGAATTCTCGTCCACTTTAATAAAAGACATGCTGCTTTGATCTTACAGGCAAAACGGAGAGAGAAAGAGAGAGTTTCCAGATGTTGCTTGAGTTGCTAAACCCCTGTGGGGGCCCTCCCTTTTTCAATACGAAACAGCCAATCAGTCTTGTTTCTTCTCTCCCACCCTCACCGAATTTGCAATCTACAAAACCAGGAAGTTAAACAGTACCAGATTTGCACATGACGTAACAGCAGCCCCAGCTGCAGCCTCCCTCCCTCCCTCTTTCACTCAAATTCTTCCTAAATCCTTCCCCAGCAGATTCAGCCTAGAGCAGGGGTCACCAACCTTTCGGAACAAAGGTGGGTTTCAGCAGGTTCTGACCAGTTCTGGAGAACCGGTAGCAGAAATTTTCAGTAGTTCGGAGAACCGGTACTAAAAATACAACTCCCTTTTGAAGGTTAAATGTTGTCAGGCAGAGTTCTTGCGATCCTCCATGTACCGACACAAGGTTCCTTTGAAACTATGGATTTTTAAAAAAATGTTAATTAAGGCAAATTAATTAACGTGTAATTGACCTTTCATTCAGAGGTCTGAAAGAAACCCAATCTGGACCTACAGGATAAAAACTCTTGTAGATCAGGAGTCTAATTCTTTTCCTAGGCAAGATATTTGAGCCAGGAGTAGTCAATCAATCCCCAGTTTCCCTTGGATGAAACTGATTTTCTAGATCAATTTCCATTTGTATTCAGGGGAAAAAAAAATGTAGAACAGAAAAATTTTAGACATTCTAGGGACAACCTGGGCCAGCAAAAGCGGGAGTGTGATCCTGTTGATTCTCTTGAATTTCTCAGTGGCTTTCAACTTCAACCACAAGATCCTTCTATGTAGGTTCCAGGATTAGTAATGTGGTATATTCTACTACTATTGAACTCTGGTGCTGGAGAAGACTCCTGCGAGTCCCTTGGACTGCAAGGCGATCAAACTGGTCAGTCCTAGAGGAGATCAACCCTGACTGCTCTTTAGAAGGCCAGATCCTGAAGAGGAAACTCAAATGCTTTGGCCACCTAATGAGAAGGAAGGACTCCCTGGAGAAGAGCCTAATGCTGGGAATGACTGAGGGCAAAAGAAGAAAGGAATGGCAGAGAACGAGATGCCTGGATGGAGTCACTGAAGCAGTCGGCGTGAGCTTAAATGGACTCCAGAGGATGATAGAGGACAGGAAGGCCTGGAGGAACGTCGTCCATGGGGTCGCAATGAGTCGGACACGACTTTGCAACTAACAGTAACAACATATTCTATTAAGAAAAGAATAGAATAGAATTAGAATAGAATAGAATAGAGTAGGAGTAGGAATAGAATGTAGAATAAAATAAAATAGAACAGAACAGAATAGTAGCTGGAAGAGACCTTGGAGGTCTTCTATCCAGTCCTCTGCTCAAGCAGGAAACCCTATACCTGTGATGGCGAACCTATGGCACGGGTGCCACGTGGAGTACGTGAGCCTTGCCCTAGCTCAGCTCCAATGCACATGTGCGCACCGGCCAGCTGATTTTTGGGCCTTCCAGGCCTACTGGAAGTCAGGAAACGGGCCGTTTCCGGCTTCTGGAGGGCCTCTGGGGGTGGGGAAGGCGGTTTTCACCCTCCCCAGACTCCAAGAAAGCCTCTGGAGTCTGGGGAGGGCAAATAATGGGCCTACCGGGCCCACTGTGAACCTTTTTGCCCTCATATGCCAAAAGTGGGGGTAGCGCAGGGGGTTGCGTGCACATGAGGGGGGTGCGGGATGTCATTGACACGCAACCCCCCACGCTCCCGGTACGTGATGGCAAAAAGGTTAGCCATCACTGCCCTATACCATTTCAGACAAGTGGCTGTCCAGTCTCTTCTTAAAAAACCTCCAGTGATGAAGCGGCCACGATTTCTGAAGGCAACTTCTGTTCCACTGGTTAATTGTCCTCGCAGTTAGGAAGTTTATCCTTAAAGGTTCTTCTCCTACTTGGATACTCGTTTCCAGAAAGTGGGGTACAACTATTGTGCTTTCTGGTGGTTGGGCTGGTGGGTGGGTGTGTCCCTCAAGGCTCCATGTCGTCCTCCATGCTTGTCAGTATCTCTTTTTCATCTAATGCAGGTGCGGTGGTTGACCTTCAGAGCTGGTGCTTGGTAGTGTAATGGATGGAATGATGGCCAATAAAACAAGACTCAACCCACTGCTTCTAGAGGAGGGACCAGTCCAGCTGAGTAATGCCCTACCATCCTGGAGGGATGGCTTGCTCCAAGTTATTGTTTGCTCCTGCCTAAGCAGTGGGGTTGGACTAGAAGACCTCCAAGGTCCCTTCCAACTCTGTTATTCTATTCTATTCTATTCTGTTCTATTCTATTCTATTCTATTCTATTCTATTCTATTCTATTCTATTCTATTCTATTATTAATTTTATTCTATTCAAATTCTATTCTATTATTCGAATTCTATTCTATTCGAATTCTATTCTTTGAATTCTATTTGAATTCTATTCTATTCAAATTCTATTCTATTGTTCGAATTCTATTCTATTTGAATTCTATTCTATTCTATTCAAATTCTATTCTATTCTATTCTTCGAATTCTATTCTATTCTATTTGAATTCTATTCTATTCTATTCAAATTCTATTCTATTCTATTCTTCGAATTCTATTCTATTCTATTCGAATTCTATTCTTTGAATTCTATTCTATTCTATTTGAATTCTATTCTATTCTATTCAAATTCTATTCTATTCTTCGAATTCTATTCTATTCTAATTCTATTCTATTCTATTCTTCAAATTCTATTCTATTCTATTTGAATTCTATTCTATTCTATTCAAATTCTATTCTATTCAAATCCTATTCTATTCTATTCTATTCTTCAAATTTTAAACAAACAATGCAAAGCCATTAATAAAACTTTACAAACAAGAAACGGTTTGGCTCACCCAGCCTGACCTAAGCTAGAAACAAAGCCACTATATGACGACTTGCTGTGAAATGCAACTTTCTTTTCTTTTCTTTTGTACATGTAGATTTGCTTTCCTTGTGGCCTATATAGGATCCTCTCCGATTGGGCTGCTTAGAAATGTTGTCGGTGAATAAACAGCATTTTTGCAACATATAACTTCAATACACACAGAGAGACACACACAAATAGTCGATCCTATGTAATTTTTGAATGCCCCGTTCTAGTCGAAGGACTAGAATTTCCTTACAAATATGCATTTCTAGAAAAGGAACAAAGCAAAAAATCATCATTCATTACTTATAGGAAGTCCTTATGCAATTTGATTCCCTTGATTACAAACAAGTTCAAATTCAACAAAGCATTTACAGTCTGGGCTGATTGTTATAGAACACAGGGTAGTCCTCCACTTACGACAATTGAACCCAACATTTCTGTTGTTAAGTGAGATTTGCCCCATTTTATGACCTTTCTTGCCACATTTGTTAAGGGAATCACTGCAGTCATTAAAGTCAGTTACACGGCTTTTAAGTGAAAAGGCCATCGTTAATCATGAAAAATGGTCATCAATCACATTTCTCGGTGCCGTTGTAACTTTGAGCGGTCACTAAACCAACTGTTGTAAGTCAAGGACTTCCTGTATAAAGAAAGCAGCACGCCCCGATATTGCAAATCTACCCCAAAGGCTGCCCACCGAATATCGGAGCAAACTTTTGTTTTCATTCCAGAAGACACGCCTGGATTAAAATCCCTAGATGGCGAAACTCTTTGTGAAAAAGCTTGGGAGGAAGATTCTCAAGCGCAGCAGGTGTTCCACAGGTGACTTTTCTTCAATAGAAATAAAACGCTCTGGACTTCGGAACTTCCTTCCTCAGGAGATAGCATCCGATGACTTCAAGCTCCGAAGAGAAAAAAGGAGAATTCTGCCTTTGTATTTCACGCTTAAGACAGGAAAATCAAGAGGCATTTCTCACCAGAGCTGAGACGTCTACAAAACCGGGGAAAGAGACTGAACTCGGAATAAATCAAATCCGCACAGGCTCTTTCAGTACAGAAATACAACTGGGGGGGAGGGGGGAGAAAAAAAAGGATACCACTGGGTAATCCTAAAGCAGTGATGGCGAACCTTTTTGGCACCGAGTGTCCAAACCTACTATCTGGAACGAGCTCCCCCCGGAGATACGGAACGATTTGGCACCTACTATCTGGAACGAACTCCCCCCGGAGATACGGAACGATTTGGCACCTACTATCTGGAACGAACTCCCCCCGGAGATACGGAGGATCCCGGATCTGCGTACCTTCCATCGCGCGCTCAAGACTTTCTTGTTTCATCAGGCTGGCCTGACCTAAGTCTTTCCCCTTTTTAAATGAAAATTTTAAATTTGGTTTTAAATTATTGGGGTTTTAAATTTGTTCAGCCAAATGATTTAATTCGTTTTATTCTATTTTAAATTTTGTATTTATATGTTTTATTCTATGGCTGTTCACCGCCCTGAGTCCTTCGGGAGTAGAGTGGTATACAAATTCAACAAAAACAAAACAAAAACAAACCAGAACATGCGCGTGCCAGATTGCTGGAAACCCAAAACCAGCTGGCCAGCGCACGCATGCATGCCAACCAGCTGATCTTCGGGTTTCTGGCGCTCCGGCATGTGCGAAGACCAGGTGGCCGGTACACATATGCATGCCAACCAGCTGATCTTCGGGTTTCTGGCACTCCGGCATGTGCGAAGACCAGGTGGCCGGCACACACATGCATGCCAACCAGCTGATCTTCAGGTTTCTGGCGCTCCGGCATGCGCGAAGACCAGGTGGCCGGTACACACATGCATGCCAACCAGCTGATCTTCGGGTTTCTGGCACTCCGGCATGTGCGAAGACCAGGTGGCCGGCACACACATGCATGCCAACCAGCTGATCTTTGGGGTTCCGGTGCTCCGGCACACGGAAGACCAGCTGGCTGGCGTGCACGCACGCGCCGGAAACCATAAGCACAGCTGGTGACAGCGCGTGTGCCCACAGAGAGGGCTCTGTGTGCCACCTCTTGAACGCGTGCCATAGGTTCACCATCACAGTCCTAAAGGAAGGGTTTTCCTCTAGTTAGTATTTCAACTCCTGCACCAAAGTGGTAAAAGAAGCTTGCACACAAACTCCGTCCAACGCTGTGGTCCTTCCTATTCGCCACATTTAAGTTTCAACCGACAGGTAGTTCTTGACTTACGACCACAAGCGAGGCCAACATTTTTTTGTGGCTAAGTGAGGCAGTTGGCTTTTGTCCCACTTTACCATCTTTTCTTGCTACAGTTGTTCAGTGAATCACCTGCAGTTGTTAAGTTAGCAACACGGTTGTTAAGGGAATCTGGCTTCCTCATTACCTTTGCTGGTCGGAAGCTCATCAAAAGCTTAAGACTTTTCTATTTTATCAAACTGGCCTGGCCTAAATCTTCCCCCTTTTTAAATGTGGAAATTTTAAATTCGTCTTATTTATAGGGTCATGGGTAAGGCGTTTTAAATTGGGGAGCCATTTTGGATTTAATTCTGTTTTAAACGTATTTTAATGTTTATATTGTATGTTTTTTAATTTTGGCTGTTCACTGCCCCGAGTCCTTCGGGAGAGGGGGCGGTATAAAAATCTAATAAATAAATAAATAAATAAATAAATATTGCATCAGAAATACGAGCCAGTTGCCAAGGGTCTGAATTTTGATCACGTGACCATGGGGATATTTACAATGGTCGTTAAATGTGAAAAACAATCATAAGTCACTTTTTTCAGTGCCACTGTAACTTCGGTCACTAAACGAATGGTTGTTAAGTCAAAGACTACCTGTATAAATTTTTAATATGGCAAGAGGCTATTGGTTTCCAAGGGGAGGGCAAGTTATCATATCCATTCTAAATTCCCCTTTTTCTTCTCTTCTCTTGACAAAAGGAAGTCAACTCATTTTTTTTAAAAGGCTGAAAACTGTTGCGGGTTAATCGGTGTCTTTCTGTCATCTGAACCCAGACTCACCTGTCTCAGTCCAATATTTAAATATTCCTCACGGCAGGTTCAATCAATACCGATATTGTTAATCAAATTGAATTCATTATTTTCTATACTGCGATGACCCGCATCGAATTTCTCCTTATCGCATCCTTTTTTTCCGGGCCCAAATGGATGTGCGCGCCTCTTAAAATTTCTTACAACCCCCCCGCAAAAAGGCACCAACTGCCTCTCCTCCGTCCCAAATTTTTAAAAATTTTATTTTAATCAAAGTTAAAGACGTGAGTGAACATAAATACAATACACTTAAAAAGTTCTTCATTCTTTGTATTGGTGCACGTAAAAGAACCCCATTAGCACAATTCCCGAGAAGATCTGCGAGCAGGCAAACTCTCAACATGCACGCTTGGAGAAAACGAAGAAAAATAAAATAATAAAATAATAAAAAAAAAAAGGGGAGAAAGGGAAAGAAAGAAAGAAAAAAAATACTCTAGGAAAGAACCTTGAAGAGCAAAAGTCACACACACGCTTTTAAAACCTCAGCACTCTCTGACACACTCAGAAAACGAACGATGCATACATAAATAGATAGCGGGTGCAAACAAGCTATTATGATAACATGTGTATAAATTTTTTGTTAAGGGGGAGAGGGGAAACCAAGCAGCCTTAATGATTAAATACATTCAGTTATTGATTGCTAGTTGTGCCATACAAGGCATTACCAAAGAAGGGGGAAAAAAAAATAAAGAGGAGGGAAATTGTGCTGCAGAGAGAGAGAGAGGGGGGGGGGAGGGAGAGAGGGAGAAAGAAAGAAAGAAAGAAAGAAAGAAAGAAAGAAAGAAAGAAAGAAAGAAAGAAAGAAAGAAAGAAAGAAAGAGAGAGAGAGAGAGAGAGAGAGAAAGGAATGCTATATACAAAATGAAAATGAAGTGTCTTGGGTTAATGCATGCACGTTTAATATGAGAAGTGGGAAAAGCACGGATGCCCTCCAACGTAACTTTGAAAAAGCCCTCTGCACTCAATATTTATTTGAAAAAAAAAAAAAGATGATAATACTTTTTTTTAGCCATGGTATCCATCAGTTTCCAAAAGGCCCACCTTCCTAGTGGATACAGTTGTGTAGAGTTTATGTCTTCATCTGTAGGAACTAAAAAACAAAGGACCATAAAAAGAAAAAAGAAAGGTTGGTTTTGTGCTAAAAGGAGAGGGGGAAATTATATGTTTTTGCATGACATGCATGATGGGGGAGACTTGTCCTCTTGAAGTCTACAAGGGGCAGGCCAAGAAAAATGAAAGACTTATGTGTGTGTGTGTGTGGAGGGGGGCTTGTGAAAGGGAAGGAAAAAGCTCAAGTCAATTTTTCATCTGCAGATGGTCAAACATTTTAATATTCCAGCTACAGGAGCAGTTCAAATCTTCTGAATCTTTTCCCCAACAACTACAGGATTCTCTTTTCTGATCTTTTCAGCTGCGTCAGCTTTGTAATTGTAAGAGCAACTGTGGACATCTGAGTAACGGTGTACAGCACAGTAAACGTTCCCACACCTGCATTCAAACCCTGGAAAGAAAGAACAAAAGATGAAATAGCAATAGCACGTAGACTTATATACCACTTCACACTGCTTTCCAGCTCTCTCTAAGGGGTTTACAGAGTCAGCCTCTTGCCCCCAACAATTTAGGTCCTCATTTTACCGACCTCGGAAGGATCGAAGGCTGAGTCAACCATGAACCTGGTGAGATTCGAACTGCCGGCAGTCAGCAGAAGTAGCCTGCAGTACTGCACTCTAACCACTGTGCCACCGTGGCTCATGATATAAATATTATTAACATGTAGGGGTAGGGGTAGGGGTAGGGGTAGGGTAGGGGTAGGGGTAGGATGGGATGGGATGGGATGGAATGGAATGGAATAGAATAGAATAGAATTCAATTCAATTCTTTATTGGCTAAGTGTGATTGGACACACAAGGAATATTTCTTCGGTGCATCAGCTCTCATTGAACATAAAAAGCTATAAGTGATAAATCATGGATCATAGATAGATCAATAGATCAATCATCTATTCTATTCTACTCTGTGAATTATCACCCCCGTTTTAGACTCACTGTTCAATTCAAACCTCCAAATGACTGGATCCAAGGGAACTTACCAGTGAGACCAACCTTCTTTCTGCACATAAAACATCGAGTTTTTTTCTGTTTGGGTTTGTCAAATGATTTGCCTTGTTCTTCCGAGGAAGGTTCTGCACTATCTGATGCCGAAGCTGAAGAGAAAAGATGGATAAAGATCAGGATACAGCCAGGACATGGGAAGCCAACTCAGCACAGTTCAAATCCAAAGCCTTGGGGGTCTTAACTCCAAGAAATTAACCTTGGATCCTCTGCCATTCAATCGTAACCATCTCACTCCATTTTTTCCTCTATGAACAATTCAACATCCTGTTTAGAGCTGGAAAGAATCCCAACGATCATCTAATCTAATCCTCTGTAATGTGCAAGAAAATCATTTTATTTATTTATTTTGTGAATGGGGGCTGCCCAGTTTCTTCAGAATACACCCCAGAGACAAAGGCCTCCCCGTTGGTCCCAGGACATGTAAAATAAAGGTAACATTGAGTATGAAGACTTGAAACAGCAACTTTTATGATTCTCTAGTGAAAATTCCTGCAGAAGAAATGCCTCAATACTAAGTCTTCTTCACTCAACTTTTCAGATTAAGCAGCCCATCAAGATATATCCTTGTTTTTGGTATCCAAATCCAAAAAAGGAACCCAAATCCAAACCAATAGCAAGCTGTGTGTAACCCACAAGTGAAGAAAACTCTAGGTATTTTCAGCACTGGTTGTTGTCAATGGTTGCAAAGCCATCCTCATAAAAAACATTTTCCTTTCCTTCTCACCACAAGGGTTTCTGAACATCGCACCCAGTATTTTTGGGATAAAAGCCCATCTCCAAAACCACTGGGGCTAAATGAAAGAACCCGTATTTTGCATACAAGGGGATATATCCGTGACATTGCCAGAAAATATAAATATCCATTATCCTCATCAGCTTACAGTCTACCTTGCTATGTATGAGATACTCAAGGTAGCTTGCTCAAAGTAAAAGATAACTCTTTTTTTGGGGTGAACCAACCACTGAAATTTTTAGAACGAATTAGAAGGTCTAATTTTGGATTCCCAAAAATACTCTCTGGGGGCTTCAGAATCCCTTGCAATTGCTTCTTACATTTTTATCCCCTTCTCCCTTTCTTGCAGATGTTTAAGACACTTGTTTCACCCCTTAGGAGTTCTTGACATCTTGTTCTCAGAATGAACCCTGCCGCCACTTTTGAAGGATAAGAAAAGTCTAACCCAACCCAACTCAACCCAATCTCATCATGGCTTCAAAAGGTGACCGTCGTATTTCCTCTGACTGCTCCCATTGCTACAAGAAAGGATTCCAAGAAAGAGCTGCTCCAACATGGATTCACACAGTCATACACAAACCAACAATTCCAGACAAGCCGACATGGTATGCAAAAGAGCTAAGAACTAACTGAAAAGCTAAACTGGCAACTCGTTGACTGCTTAATTGGAAACCCTGTATCCGACAGCTAATTATACCAATGATTAGTAAGCAACACAGAGACAAAAATGACCAGGTTTACACATGATGGATCAATGCAATGTGTGGATCCAGACCATAAATCATTCTATGCCAGGGAGGAGAGAGATATTAAAGTACCAAAACAACAAAATGTTCCAGAGGAACTAACGCATGCAGAAAATCCTATTGACTAGTTTCGATAGAATAGTCACAAAATAATATCCCGTTGACCATCTCAATACAATAGGTCAGTGTTGGCGAACCTTTTCAGCACCGAGTGCCGAAACGGGATCACGTGTGCAAGGTGCCTGCTCTTCTGGTTTCCAGCGTGTGCATGCGCACCGGTTCCCAATTCAATCACTAGCAACCTGAATTAAAAGGGGTGAGATGATTGACCTCTACCCAAGATTTAGCAATATGGTGGAAGTGCCATGGCCTAAAGCAGGGGTGTCAAACTCGCGTCATTACGGCAGTGTCATGTGACATATCGGGACTTTCTCCTACATTAAACTGAGCAGGGGCGGGGCCAACGTGATGCATCCGGGCTGCGGGCCGCGAGTTTGACACCCCTGGCCTAAAGGATCTGCTATGGTTGCAAGATTCCATCTTGGAATCCTGGATCTGACAGTCCAATGTGGATTGGATTGTGGATTAGATAATCCCAAAGTCTTTCTTGGTTATTCCTTCCATGGTTTCCTGAGTATCTGCCTTGGTCTCCTGTTGGCTGACCAAACTGGAGACCTTTGAAACGCTGTGATAGGTGGAATGGAAGACAGCTCTCCACAAAAACAAGATTAAACGAGCCACGGTGGCGCAGTGGTTAAGAGTGCAGTACTGCAGGCTACTTCTGTTGACTGCCAGCTGCTTGCAATTTGGCAGTTCGAATCTCACCAGGCTCAAGGTTGACTCAGCCTTCCATCCTTCCGAGGTGGGTAAAATGAGGACCTAAACTGTTGGGGGAAAATATGCTGACTCTGTAAACGGCTCAGAGAGGGCTGTAAAAAGCACTGTAAAGCGGTATATAAGTCTAAGTGCTATTGCTAAATCTCCTAATGGCAGGCTAATACTTGGTTATGTTATCACATAGGATAACGTAACCATTCCATTCCCTGGATGCCGAGTGATGACACCACTGCTCCTTATGTGTTCATAAAATTAATGGCCCAAAGTAGGTCTTGAATTATGACAAGAGGAGACAATGGGTTTCTCTCACATGCTCACACGCTCATACAACTACGCAACTGACAGCTTGACAATGAAAGGCTGTGTGGAAATTTAAGTGTTCATTTAAGGTCACGCTTATTGTTAATTTTGCCTGTAAACCCTTTTGTTCTTTACGAAAACCGCATGAAGTTGAAAGGCTGCAAGTAGAAACATGAAAAAAAAAAAAAGAAGATTAGAGGAGAATTATGACATGGGAAATACACAAGCAACGGTGCGGAAAAGGTGTGTGTGTGTGTGTGGGGAAATTGGCATACATTTATTGGCACCACATAGTTCAGAACAGCATTAGTAAAACTACAGGTAGTCCTCGACTTATGAACACAACCGAGCCCAAAATGTACGTGGCGAAGTGAGAAATTTTGTGAAGGGAATTTTGCTCCGTTTTACGACATTTCTTGCCACATTTGTGAAGGGAATCACTGCAGTGTGTTAAATGAGTCACACGGTTGGGTGAGGGAATCTGGTTTTCCCCCATGGACTTTGTCAGGAGGTCGCAAAAGGGGATTGCGTGACACACACCCACATACACACACCCCTGGGACACTGCGACCGTCACAAATGTGAGTCGGCGAGTCAAGCATCCAAAGGTAAATCACGTTGACCATAGGTGCAGTGGCTGTGAAAGTGTGAAAAATGGTCATCGGTCACATAAGTTACAAGTGACGTGGTTCACTAAGCGAAGTGTTGTTAAGTCGAGGACCGCCTGTATGAAGTGCATGCAAGACTAAAATGGCGGCAGAAAGTAGGAAGAGGAAGAGACATTTGCAAGCAGAGGATCAGTTTGGCACAAGAGGTGGGAAAGAAAGGGGAAAAAAAGACGACAAAATATTTTACGTCTAGGTCTGATATCACTTGATAAGAATGGGCACCGTTTAGATCAATTTTACCCTTTCTGATTTTCTCCAATTGGCTCCAGAACACTCAGCAAACAAATGCTTGATGCAAGAGGAGATCCCATGTTCTCCATCCTCACTGGGAGAGACACTCCTGAGCTCCATTTTATCAAATGTATCAACCAGAGCTTCCCAAACTTGTGAAATCTGGAGCACAACTACTCTATCCAACCCCCAGATGGAACAGAATAGATATTTTAATCATAATTAAGCAAACAAATTCTTTAGCAGCTTTAAAATATGAGTGTGCAACTGAGGCTCTCTGGGTTCGTAAATCCCCTTCCAAAATGATGTTGTTTTTAACGACGTAGGGAGTAATCAAAGCAAAGATAACGTTTCCTTTGAGCTGAGCCCAACTCCTGGGTGGCAGGATGGATCATCTATTTTGTTATTTTGGCAATGGTACAGAAGGAGCGTGACTGGAATCAGTATCGACTTCCTAGCCATGCTGAGCAAGCACGTTGGCTCAGTTTTTAAGATGCTGGACTTTGCCGGCTAGAAAGCCGAAAGGCCAGGTTCGAGACCCGAGCGCCACGCAATGGGGTGAGTTCCCGTCCTTACCTCAGTTCCTGCCAAGCTAGCAGCTCAAAAGCATGCAAATATGAGTAGATAAATAGGATCACTTTGATGGGAAGGTAACAGCATTCCGTGACATCATGCCCGGCCACAGGACTGTGGAAATGTCTTCAGACAGCGCTGGCTCAGTGGCGGAAACGGAAATAAGCACTGTTCCCTTATAGTCGGCGACAACTAGCGGAATAAAATCCGCAGGGACTCCTTTACCTTTTGTTTAACCTACTCATGTCTCCAGCTTAGTGATTCTATGACGGGTCTCTCACTGAAATACTAGCCACGTTCAACCCTGCATAAGTGTTTTTTGGAGATTAGCCAAGGTCAGTCAAATGTCGCTATCTATACTACCAGTAACAGTAATTGTATAAAGTTTTAATTAAGTTTAAACTAAATTACATTTAGTCTTGGCATGAATCTATCTACTTTTTTGGAACATGTCCTCCAGAATGCTTCTTGAAGGCCAACTCTGCTCATGGAAGCTCTCATCTGTTAAAATTGAAAAGCCACATTTAAACAACAATCCTGTTCTCAAGAATTCAGAGGAGGAATAACCTAGTGACCTCGTTTGAGGGGGGGAAAGCTAACATTTTGGGTGGCCACTTTCCCACGAGAGGGGGGGAACTTCAGGCACCATCTAAAGCAAGAGGGAGATACATAGAGATAAGCCACTAATGGAGGCTTATTTTATAGCCTTTGCTTTACTGAAAGAGCTCAACAAAATGCACCACTCCAAAATTAAAGGCTTTGCTGCTGGATTTTGTTATCGATGTGAACATCTGGGGAGGAGGAGGAGGAGGACACAAAAATGGGGCCCTGGAAGGACATTTCCAGACACACTTCAACCATTTTTGTGACAAATCAGTGCAACCCAGTACACTGTTTTGGGAAGCCTGCAAACTTAACAAGGAAACCCACTTACCTACTGTGGTTAGTGTTAAATCTGAATCACAGCTCTTCGTTTTGGCTCTTGAGCTCTCCTCCAGGAAATCAGGGCCATCTACATTATTGTCTAGGTTCACGTCATAATCACATTCTGTTTCTGAGCCCCTGGTAATGTCAGGTAAATCTGAGTTATCCATCGAAAATTCGTCTCCGGTACTGTCTATTGAAATTGTCTCGGCAAGCTCCACTGATGTTGGTTCTATTTATTCAACGGGATATGTATTTTAGGTTATGTGTTTGTGTTTTGTTTTCTTTAGATTTTTTTTTTTTAAAAAAAACATGCTACATGCACAGTTTTAAAAACAATTTGTTTATTGTTAACATCCCCTGCCCCAACATAATTGGATTCAAGGTCTGTGAAACATAAAGTTAATTAGTTCTAGAGAGACATCAGATAACAGGGTAGGTAAATTGGTAGTAAGGATGGACTGTTTAGCAATGGGATGCAATTTTAGCCCTGCTGTGGTTAGAAGGAAGATAATAACAGCATTTATAACAAAAGAAGAAGAAAAGTTCATCTGAAGGTGTTACCCTCCATGTAGTCCTATTTTTCCATAACACCCCACCCATCGCTTCCTTAACTCTACTGGATTAATTTCCCTTGCTTTGCCAAACATTGGGAAATTCAGTATTCCTCTAAAACAGACAAAATTCAACTGAAAGAATGCTTAAAAGGGAAGTACAGATGGTCCTCGACTTGCGACCACAACAGAGTCCTGAATTTTCCATTGCTAAGCGAGACTGTTGTTAAGCAAACTTTCCCCCCATTTTATGACTTTCTTGCCATCGTTGTTAAGTGAATCTGGCTCCCCCCCCCATTGACTTGCTTGTCAGAAGGTTCACCCAAGGGGATCACACGACCCCGGGATACTGCAACCGTCATATGTACAAGTCAGTTGCCAACTGTCCATATTCTGATCCATGGAGATGCGGCAACAGTTGTAAAGTATTAAAATAAAATGGCCATAAATCACTTTTGTCAGTGCTGTTGTAAGTTCTAATGGTCACTAAATGAAGTGCTGTAAATCGAGAACTGTAGCAGAATGCCTGACTGACTGACAGGACAGGTGCTTTTAAGATCTGGAGTCCTCTTGGAAGATAAAACTGCATAAGATAACAAACCTGCTGTCATCTTTTACATTGGGCCTTCAGGCCTGCCACATTTACTACTGTGGGAAATTGGGACGGGGGGAATTGTATGGAGCATGGGTGATATATAGTCAAAATAACATTCCTTTCTCAGAGAGTCAAGGACATCTTGCCCTTCACCTGGAGGACTGGAACTGGGAGGTGTCTCCAGTTGGGACAGTGTCTTGATTGGATCAGGTGATGGACATGTGGGTGCTTGGCAGGGTCTTGGACTTTCATTTGGGTGGGGAAAACCTGGAAGCTTTCAGATTTGGGTTTTCCCAGATGTGCCAATACGTCATCTCTAATAAATTGGAACTTTGAGGAACTTCAAGCCTCAGAGTCTTCTTTCGTTGGGGGTGTTACTTGGAACCCTGACACCTGCATACTCAACACATCAAAACTACACTGAAACTGTTAACAAACAAGGTATACAAGATAAGGATACCTTTGAGTCAAGGTTGACTCCTAGTGATTATTTATTTGAATTTATTAGCCACCCAACCCCAATGGACTCCAAAGCACATAACCATGTCCATGTGGTTGGGCACTATCTTCTTCTACCATGTTGATCAACTGTCCAATCTAACTTTCAATCCTAAGGTTTTCTGCCTGTGTCCTATCCAAGAATTGTTCAGATCTCATCCTGTTGATCAACGTTTTAAACTAACAAAGACGGTCTCCAAAGTGGTTCTAGGTAGCAAATATTCCACATGCTCTTCATCACTTCATTGGGATGCTTACCTACACTGTTTGCTGCCTAAATGGATACGTACATCGTTTCATAAGAATCCACAAGTGGTCAAGAAAATAACTGGAAGAGTCAAAGATGTCTCTCTGCCTGTCTTATGTATATCATCATTCCTATATCAGCTGTTCCCTACAGATGTTGGGAAGCCTCCAATTTGGACATTTCCCTCTCCCCTTTTCTTGTTGGCCCAAGAAAACATGGCTTCATTTGAGATGAAAATGGATCATTTCCCTTTGACATTACCAAACCGTCTTACTGACTATCCCACCCAATGGGAAGGCAGAGAGCTCCAAGCTTTCCTTCTTCATAAAAATATGCTGTTTTCCTAAATCAGTTTCCATGAATTACAACTACTGGAACTGAAAACAAAATTCTGTATCAATCGGTTTACTTCTATTTCACATCTCGTCACATCCTGCTCATCCCACTATAGAAGAAATGTATAGCTAGAGCCCCCCCAAATTCAGATGAGACTCTAAGAGTTGCTACCACATAGTCAGATTACATTGTCAGAAGTGGGGAACTGCAGTGTCTGTCTGTCTGTCATTTATATTTATAACTTGGCTTTTACAAAGGAAAATCCCAAGAACGAAACCAAGAAAAACATTAGAGAAACACACGTTCCAATTAAAAAATACTTTAAAAGCATAAAAAGCTATAATAAGAAGCAAATATTGAAAGAGATTTCTGCATAAAAAGATTGCGCATGCATTAAGTGACAGCATTTGGATTCCAAAAGTTAAATGATGAAAATAAAGGATAAAAGTGAGCTTTTGAAAAGTAAATCAATCTAAAGGACTCTAGCTTTCTGAAATAAAGGACTCTCCTTTATAATGAAAGATATATGTGGTCATCATACTTCTAAAGCCACCAGAAGACTTGACAGCTGGAGCCCCACTGACTCTAAGCCATCAACCCCTGGCAAGAAGTAGTTGTCCAACTATTGACTTTGGCAAAATCTTAACATATGCTGCTTTTGGTCACAAAATCTGTTCATCCCCCCAAAAAATTCATTCATTCTTTCTTTCTCTTTCTTTACTTTCTTTTCCTTCCTTCCTTCCTTCCTTCCTTCCTTCCTTCCTTCCTTCCTTCCTTCCAGAAATACTGTATTTTTCAGAGTATAAGACGCACCTTTCCCCCCCCTCCAAAAAAAGAGGGTGAAAATCTGGGTGCGCCTTATACTCCGAATGTAGCCCTGCCCAGCTTCTCAAATGGAAGTTTCAGATGTTGAAAAAAGCATCAGAAAGGAAGCTTCAGAAAACAAGCCCCCAAACAGAGCTTCAGAAAAAAAGCCTCCAAACAGAGCTTCAGAGGCTTTTTTTCTGAAGCTGTTTCGGAGGCTTTCAGAGGCAGAAAAAAACGGTTTTTTTCTGAAACAGAGTTTCAGAAGTTTCAGAGGCAGAAAAAAAAAAGAAAAAAAAAAAAAGCAAGGCACAGAGCTCACAACCAAGGAACCAGTTGCTAAAATTCACCTCTGGGAACAGCTGATTGGGGGTATTCCGGGAGGCCAATCCACCTGCCAATCAGCTATTTCCTTATTTTCCTCCTCAAAAACTAAGGTGCGACTTATACTTCGAAAAATACGGTAACTCAAGGCAGCGAACATATCCCACACACCTTCCTCCTCCTATTTCCCCCACAATAACACAATCTCTGTGAGATTAGTTGGACTGAGAGAGAATAACTGGCCCAAAGCAACCCAGCTGGTCTAAGGCGAGACTAGAACTCACAGTTTCCACACTTTTTAGACCAGTGTTTCTCAACCTTGGTAGCTTGAAGATGGGTGGACTTCAACTCCCAGAATCCCCCAGCCAGCAGCGCTGGCTGGGGGATTCTGGGAGTTGAAGTCCACCCATCTTCAAGCTTCCAAGGTTGAGAAACACTATTCTAGACTGATCCCTTAATCACTAGACCAAATGGGTTTAAATGCTGCCATTTACTTTTTGTTACTATAACTCCACAGATAACCAGTGTCACATTCTACCAACAGAGAATTACTCGGGGGAACCACACTAAAAACAACCCAGATCCAATAATATTACCTTCTGGGATTTAAAATCAGAAGGATGCTCAAATGCTCTTTAGTACAGAGCAGCAATCCCACATCGTTGTGACTTGGCAACCTGGCTTGGGGTGGGGGGGGTGGGGGTGGGGGATGGGAATTGAGCTGCATGAGCAGCGGGCCAGCTCACATGTACATGTGTGCATGCAGCCCTTGTGTGAGTGGCAGGCCAGCACGCATGCGAGTGAGTGCCTGCCAAGCAGGGTGGATAAAGATCAATGTTTTTTTTAAAAAAATCAAAAAAATCGGATTTTTTTTATTTAAATCAGATTTTTTTGATTTTTATTGAATTTATTTTAATAAAAAACTTTTGGGGTAAAAATCTATCGCAAGATAGTTTTCTATTTAAGATACATAAATAATTTAGTTTATTCAGCATGAAATGGAGCTTAGTTATGTAGCATGAGGCTGTCTATTCTGCAACACTGGGACTATCGGTGAGTCAAGAGCGGGTCAAAGGAGCAGCAGAGATGACAGTTGCTCTTTAAAAATTATGATTTAAATCGAGTTGATTAAAATCAAGTCTTTTTACTAGTGATTTAAATCATGATTTAAATCGACTCGATTTAAATCAAATCCACCCTGCTGCCAAATCTGCTGTTTACACAAGTTGAACTGCGAGAACTCCGGCCAACCACTCACGCGCTCCAATTCTGAATAGGCCACAACCCGGTCGTGGGCCGTGGCCCAGGAACTGGGAACACCCTGGTACAGAGCACTATTATGGCAATTCCAGAAGGACATTCCTTACCACGACTCTGAGTCAATCTGCAGTCCTTGCAGTTTCATTCAGTTCTGCTGGTGGTGGCTTTTGAACAAGCAGAATGTTCCGATCGCCGGTCATAAAGCAAGTGAACAAACTTTTCCTTTTCTTTCTTGCCTCTGGGGCAAAGCGTGCGATTGAACGAGGAAGAACGCACCCCCCCCCAAAAAAAAAGAAAGAAAGAAAAGAGAAGGCATTCCAAGACGTACCTTGTACGTCTTCTCCTTGAGGTTTATCCATGATGTCTGAACTTTCCACTTCACATGTTGCCACAGATTCTGCTAAAAGGGACGATGGGCTGGATACGGGGCTGGGAGAGAAGAAAAGTTTGCTTTAGAAACTGCGGCCATTTTCTTCTTCTTTTTTTTTTATTGAAAAGTTTTATAAGAAATACAAACATTTTCACCCCCCCACCCCTCCTTTCCCTCCCTCCCCCCCACCCCCCTCCCTAGACTTCCCTGAACAAGTACAGGGTATAGCATTCACAAACCAAAAACTAGAATATGCTAACAAATTATTACATTACATATTCCCCCTAGGTCCTTATCTCCTTATAACTCAAAAAAACAAAACAAAACAAAAAAACAAACAAACAAATATAAACTACTTAAAATTATTTCATTCATAAGCTATATGAATCTTCTTATTCGGATATTTCTTCTGTATATAATCAATCCATCTTCTCCATTCTGATATATATCTCTCATTTGAATGGTCTTTAAAATATGATGAAATTTTTGCCATTTCTACCAAATGCACAACTTTTAATGTCCATTCCTCAATGGTGGGTGGATCTTCCTTCTTCCAGTACTGTGCCACCAGTAACCTGGCAGCTGTTATTAAGTTCAAAACAAGCTTAGAAACTGCGGCCATTTTCCGCTACACAGGTAAAGGGTCTGTGACAAGTCACAATGGCCAACTCCCCGTGGCCAACTCGGTAAATTGGCCACAGGGAGTTGGCTGTTGTGAATTGTCACAGACCCTTTTCCTACGTGGCCAACTCGGTGTGGGACAACTCACCACAGCCAAACGCACCGCAGTACAACTTACTGCGGAACAACAGTTACACAAATATCAAAGAAAGAGTGGAATAGAACCATTAAGGGAAGGATGCCAAAGGAGGGAGAGAATGTTGAAAATTAAAATATTTTTTTATTTATTTTAAATAATTAAATAAGAATTGTTAAATTGTCCCGTGGCGAGTTGGCTGTGGCATGTTGTCCCATTTAGGAAAACACCCAGAGAAATCTATTAAGATCTATAATTTCAATGGTTTATTAAAAGTGTATGCAGGGGGCAGGAGTGGGGCTGCTGAGGATTCGCAGAGGTTCGGGAGAACCTCTAGCTAAGATTCTGTGAAGTTCGGAGAACCCCCAAATCCCACTCCTGGCTGGACCTGCCCATCCCACCCCTCCCAGGAGTCCCCACACGGCCTGTTTTGGATGCAGGTAAGTGCAGGGTGCATGCGGAGGCTCGGGGAGGGCGAAAAATGGGCCTACCGGAAGTTCGGGAAGTTCTGGAGGCTGGAAACGGGTCTGTTTCCTGCCTCCAGAGGGCCTCTGGAGCCTGGGGAGGCTGTTTTTGCCCTCCCAGAGGCTCAAGGAAAGCCTCCGGAGCCCGGGGAGGGCAAAAACGTTAGAATGCAGTATTGCAGGCAAACTCTGCCCACAGCCTGGAGTTCGATCTTGACAAGCTCAAGGTTGAGTCAGCTGTCTGTCCTTCCTTTTAATATGCACTTGCTACAGTGCATATGAAAAGGATATAAAGAAAGCTAAGGTATCAACCACAAAGGTTTTTTTTTAGGCGCAAAGCTTCACCTAATCCTTCCCGCGAATCAGCAAAATGCTTGGGTGAAGATGTCCAGAGTTGCTGCGAGTTGATGGTTTAAATAAATTTGCTACATTTATTTAATAAAGAAGAAACAGATCTGGCTGCTTCCCCAGAGAGAGGCTGTGCATATTTTTTTAAATCATTAGATTTATATCCCGCCTTTTATTTTCTACAGCTCAAGGAGGCGGTACATAATACTTGTCCTCATTTCTCTATAACCTCCCTGTGAGTTGAGTTGAGTTAGGTTGGCTGGTCTAAAGTTACCCAGCTGGCTTTCATGCCTTAAGGGAGGCCTAAAAATCATGGTCTCCTAAGTTTCTATCCAGCACCTTAATTCTTACACCAAACTGACTTTGCAAAGCAAATCATCCCAGCTAAAGTTCAAAGCATTATACTGCCCAATTGCTTAGTCCTTATTAGACATTATGGGCAGATAGAGTAAGAACCATCCCACTCCTGCTTTAATAATACTCCTATGTTAATAATATTTATATCATGAGCCACAGTGGCACAGTGATTAGAGTGCAGTACTGCAGGCTACTTCTGCTGGCTGCCTGCAATTTAGCAGTTCGAATCTCACCAGACTCAAGGTTGACTCAGCCTTCCATCCTTCCAAGGTGGGTAAAATGAGGACCCAAATTGTTGGGGGCAATATGCTGACTCTGTAAACCCCTTAGAGAGGGCTGTAAAAGCACTGTGAAGCGGTATGTAAGTCTAAGTGCTACTGCTATGTAAAGCACTATGAAGCAGTATATAAGTCTAAGCGCTATTGCTATTGCTATTGCTATCTGATTTCTATAGCCATCCATCTCGACAAGCGATTCTGGATAGCAGACAATCTAAAACTAAATAGACAAGCAAGAGTCTATCGGGACCAATTAATAAATAGGAAGATCATCCTGGACCACGTAGTTTGCAGATCGGACCGCCCATAAAAAACATTCAACAAATTTTTAGTAATATTACCTTAGCTGTGTAGCTGGTAAAGGTGTAGAATCTAGAGTTGAAGGAACGTCCTGAATGCTGCCGTCAGTGCATTGAACTGGTAAAGATTCAGTTAGGCTATTAACTGAAGTTGCTAGAGGAAGAGACAATCATGTCAAAACAGCCTTTCGTTATGTCAAGATTCTGCTCACTGTCAACGTTACCTCTCTTCTTGGAGTTGGTGGAGTGGCTTGCAAAGGTTTCAAACTGTAGTAGATTGGGCAATGTTACCCGTTCCAAAGTCATCAAATTAAGATGGCCAATATTTTTTTGCAAGACAAATCTATTCTGATTAGCAGCAGGCCAACCCAGACTGCATTTCAAAGAGGTAGCTACAGTAGTGACCAAAATTGTGGAAACCTTTTGGGAAAAGTGTATTTTCTAAAACTAGCTAATAACACCACTTTTTGGGGGAGTTAGTACCATAAAATTATATATCAATGGAAAGATAATTTAATCAAGAATGTAATGCAATAACTTTTATGAAGGATTTGCTGCTATTAGAATAGCAGTTACAGTTTAAAGAAAAGGGAAACACGTAGAAAAAATGAGATATACAAAAATTATCACCATAGAAAAAACGAGATATACAGAAATGATCCCCATGTCAGTTAATACTTAGTTGGGTAACCTTTAGCATGAATGACGGCCTTACAACGTCTTCCCATGGAGGGAACCAAGTCTTTTAGTTCTGCAGCTGTTATCATGTGAAACCAAGATTGAAGGATGGCTTCTATTAACTGGGTTTTACTGCTGGGTCGCTTTTGACTAACAAGTTTCCTTAGTTGGCTTCAAAGATTTTCAATTGGGTGAAGGTCTGGGCTATTCCCAGGCCATTCCAGCAGTGGAATAGGATTATTTTGAAACTCCAAAAAAAAAAAAAAAAGTTGTGTTATTAGCCATCAAACCTCAAAAATACACTTTTCCCAAAAGGTTTCCACAATTTTGGCTACTACTGTAGAAGGTGTAAGATTTTGTGGTTGGTTTTTGTTTTTTGTTTTTTTTGCTTTGGGGAGGAGAGAAAGTTCCTAACTCGGAGGATGGGAAGATCAGCCACCCTCCTTCAGCCCGCAAGTTGTCTTGACGAAAAGCAAATTGCTGAAATACATTAGTTGTTCTGCCATGCTAGACTCCTGTGCTGTGGTTAACTTAAGCAACAACCCAGAACTTGGCAAGTCAACTACGCCTGTAATGAGAACATCTGCAATTCTGTGTTGACTCCACTGCAGCTGTCAACGGAGTTATCACCGGTTCTTCCTTTCCTCAAGTTATTTATGCCTCCCTTTTTCCAGCTAAGTTGTGCAAGCTTCTGCTGACAAAGGCACATTGATCAGAGTTGGGTTAACGTAAACAAGCCAGTGAAATCAGGCTTCAATTATACTGAAAAGGCCGTGGTAATATGATTTGTACAGAAGGCTGCATTTAATGCTGAATCATATCCTAAGTGTTAAGACTGGAGGACCCACACAATTAATCACAATAGCATATTCTCTTCTTCCTGCTTTCCATGGCTTCTGATAAAAGCAGGAAGCGGGCTGTCCATCAGTTCCATTTTCTACATACGGTGAAGTGAAAACCCCAACCAGGCTCCGGATATTAGGTAGCTATCGATGGGTGAGATGGTTGCCTTCCCTTCATTTACAGAAGCTAACTCAGCAGAAGCTGAATCAGGTGCTTCAACCCTGCTCACAGGGTAATGACGACTAGTAGAAGAGACATCTAAGAACCTAAGAAGTTCTGGACCTCTTAGAACCTTAACTGGACCAATTCAAAGCTCTAGTATTTTGTAGCACAGGGAAACCAAACAGATGCATTTGGAAAGTTTGGAGGCAGAATAGAAGAATGGGATGACTCCAAATTGCTTCCCTGGAACGATTTTCCAAGGATGTTGTCTGTAGGACACTGGCCAACAAAAATCATTTAATATCACTTTCTTCCATTAATATCTCTACTCCCTTTCAAAACCATCCAGGCTAGTGGCCATCCAAACAGTTCCAGAAGTCAACAATTTCATTTATTGGATTTAACAAGTTCTTCAAGAACTCAACGTGGAATACAACCTTCTCTTTCTCCCGTTCCCCACAGCACACCTGCAGACCAATTGGTTTCTACCTATATGCCTCCCTTGGGAGGGGGGGGGGGCGCTCTTCGGTTTCCATGAAAAGGTCATCGAGGTCATTGAGCAAAATGTTCCATGGCCGAGGATCAGGGGTGAAATGCTCCAGGTTGAGACCAGTTTGACCGAACCAGTAGTGATGGCAGTCGGTGGTTCGGAGAACCGGTAGCGATGGCGGCGCGAGGCTCCACCCACCCGGTTGTCGTTACTTCCTGGTTTTAACCAGGAAGTAACCAGTTTTTTACCCTCTGCACATGCGCAGAAGGGTTTGCGCATGTGCAGAGGGTCTGTGCACACACGTGACCCGTGTGTGCGAGTGAAGCAAGTGCACGCGGCGCGTGCACTTCCGAACCGGTTGGGAAGGTAAATAGATTTCACCCCTGCTGAGGATGGATTTGAATCTGGATCTTCTGCTCCAATGCCAACATGTTAACCACTACAAGATACTGGTTTTCATGGAGGTACAAGGATTAAAAAAAAAAGAAAAAGGCATCTCTTTAACAGAATTGAATCTCGCCAAACTTAATTCTAACGTCACAACAGAAGGGGAAACAATTAATTCTCTTTTATCCATCGTTATCTAGACATTTATCTACAATAACTCTTGTGATATCATTCTGCATCATTTCTTACCCTCATATAGAGAGCAATGTCCCAATACAAAGACATCTGGGCAACATCCTGATGAAAAAAAACAAACATCTGGGCAACATCCTGATGCAAAGACATCACCTCCAGAATTCCACAGCTGATGTGACCAGTGCTGAAAATCACCCAGAATAAGGCATATAAGCGGAAACCAATTATTCTAGCCCCCTAATCAATTTGGTTGAACTTTTCCATCAAGGGAAGGCTGAGCATAAATTGGAAAGCCTTTATCTCATTTTCCCCTTCTTCTAACCCAGGAGTCAGCAACCTGCGGCTCTGGAGCCGCATGTGGCTCTTTCACCCCGCTGCTGCGGCTCCGTCACTCAAAATATGAGTCAAAACCGCCAATGTGCAACACCTGCCGGCGTGCAATTTATTGAGCTTTTCAGCCCCCGGTAAGCCAACCGTGGATAAATTCAAGAAAAGAAACGTTTCAGAAGAAAACAAAATGTTTAATTCAACTACATATGCTAATTTTGTGGCCGCTCAAGAAATACTGTGTTTCCCCGAAAATAAGACCCTGTCTTATATTTTTTTGAACCCTGAAATAAGCACTTGGCCTTATTTTGGGGGAGGTCTTATTATTTTGGGGCGCGTGGAGGAAACCAGACGAAATGGCGGGGACTGGTTGGGTTTATTATCAGGCGATGTCTTATTTTAGGGGAAACAGAATAGTCAGGCACAGGGAGGGTTTTGTGGCTCCCGGTGTTTTCTTTTCTGTTGGGAAACTGGTCCAAATGGCTCTTTGAGTGTTTAAGATTGCAGACCCCTGTTCTAACCTCTAAGGACACCATTTCACTTTGTCCAATGGTTGATTGATTAGTCTGATCTGTATTCCACTTTGCCCCCAAATTCAGCCTCTAGGAAAGAAACAACACATTAATTCAGAGCCCTTCGTTGTATCACACTTACCTGATGGGCTAATTCTACCATTACTACCATTCTGCCGTTGAAGGTGTTCTTTGTAGCAGACCGAACACATGCCGTTTGTACGAGGGTTTCCATAAAATCCACATCCAGTAGAACATAGCATAGGCACTTGGCTATGATTAGTTTCTTGAGCCATAATATTTTCTCGCGACCTGAGGAACAAAAGATGAATGATTTCAGCAAGTACAGGGCAATTTCAGTCTTTTCAAATTGCTAAATAGGATTCCAAATAGCCCATCTCCATCCATATTCAACCAATTGGCCATATTTTTTTTTTTACACCAAGAGGTTAGAATGACATGTTCCTTCCTTGGAGACTGACAAAAAGTTTATACAACCAGCTTTGGCATGGATTAATAAACCAGCGGTTATCTGCTTTCCAACACTTATTTATTTTATTATTCATATTTCTATGCCGCCCACTCTCCGAGGACTCTGGGCGGCTTACACCAAAGACAGTATACTAAATAGCATATTGCCCCCAACAATCTGGGTCCTCATTTTATCCACCTCGGAAGGATGGAAGGCTGAGTCAACCTTGAGCCGGTGAGATTTGATCCACTGATCTGTTGAACTAGCAGTCAGCTGAAGTAGCTGCAGTAACTTCATCTAAAGGTAAGCAAGCAAGATCACGGGATCACAGCAAGATCACGGGATACCTCTAGATCCCTTGTCTTGCATATCAAAAGCATACCCTGAAGATCAACATTCTGAAACTGGAGTAACTGGTACAAAACCAGTAAGAGCCACAGAAGAAACGGGTTTCCATCTTACCAAATGTACCAAAACAGGAAGAAAGAGCAGAAAGGGAACAGAATAACAAGAAAAACCGGATTCAGTACAGGTTGGACTAGATCTCCATTTCTCCTAGCTGGAGGATGAATCTTGAGACTCATCAATCAGACTACTGGCTCCAAAGACATTATCTGCACTTTCCAAGGTGCTAAAAGATTATTTTCTTTCTATTCTTTGGTCATTTAGCAGTCGTGGAAAGTCAATCAAGAAATAGCTTCACTAACTGAAGAACAACTTGAGGTCGTTAGATAGCAAAAGGATTTTGGATTTGTTTCTTAAAAAGGTAAAGGTTCCCCTCGCACATATGTGCTACTCGTTCCTGACTCTAGGGGGGAGTGCTCATCTCTGTTTCAAAGCCGAAGAGCCAGCACTGTCCGAAGACATTTCCGTGGTCATGTGGCCGGCATGACTAAACGCCAAAGGCGCACGGAACGCTGTTCCCTTCCCACCAAAGGTGGTCCCTATTTTTCTACTTGCATTTTTTACATGCTTTCGAACTGCTAGGTTGGCAGAAGCTGGGACAAGTCAGGGGGGCTCACCCCGTTACGCGGCACTAGGGATTCGAACCACTGAACTGCCGACCTTTCAGTTGACAAGCTCAGCGCCTTAGCCCCTGAGCCACCACGTCCCTTTATTTATGTTTCTTATCGTTAAGGAAAAACAGCCTTTGGTGGGATGGAGATAGAGATGTTACTTCAAATTTCTGATGGCCAAGAATCTGTTTTGACCAGCGCTGGAAAAAAAAGTGACTTATGACTGTTTTTCACACTTATGACCATTGCAGCATCCCCACAGTCATGTGATCAAAATTCAGACGCTTTGCGACAGGCTCATATTTATGATGGTTACAGTGTTCCAGCAGTGATGGTCTTGATCCAATTTTTGCAACCTTCTGACAAGCGAAGTCAATGGGGAAGCTGGATTTTACCTAACAACCCTGTTACTAAGTGAACGAGTATGGTGAGGCACTTCAGAACTATGGCAAGAAAGGATGCAAAATGGAGCAGAATTCACTTAATTCACCTTGCTTAGCCAACAGAAATCTTGGCCTCCATGGTTGTCATAAGTCAACCATGGGACTTGGCGGTGGGTTTCAAAAGTGGTATTTGCTGACAAAAGATCGATCGACATGACGCGCACGCTGATCCACCAAGGCTGCCAGACATTTGAAGACAGACTGATAACCGTAGCACAAGAGAAGCACGCACTCCGCAAAGCCAGAGCTACAAATGCTGCAACAGTGATGCCCACACAAGTCTGCCCGACATGTGGCAGAACATTCTGTGCCCGTATTGACCTTACCAGCCACCTGTAGACACACCGTGGACAACCCACAACCTGTTAGATGTCAAGGTCCTCTTCGAAAACGCTAGACGAACTTTATCATCATCAAGTCAAGGCCTACCTGTCACAGACTCTGTGAGAACAGGGTCAAATCCTTGCTCAAATTGTTGGTGATAATTCTGACTTAAATGTTCTCTCAGCTTAATTTATCAGAAAGGATCGCGGTAATAATAACCTCACATCTATCTAGTTGACCTTGTTTACTGGATTAAGAAGAATGGTTCCAGGAACTGGGCATGGCTAGTCTAGTGAAGAGAAGGACCAGGGGAGACATGATAGCAGTGTTACAATATTTGAAGGGCTGAGGGTGGGTCAAGCTATTTTCCAAAGCACCTGAAGGCCAGACAAGTGATAATGGATGGAAACTGATCAAGGAGAGATTCAACCTAGAAATTAGGAGAAATTTCCTGTCAGTGAGAACAATCAACTGATGGAACAGAAGTTGCCTTCGGAAGTTGTGGGAGCTTCATCACTGGAGGCTTTCAAGAAGAGATTGGACTGCCATTTGTCTGAAATAGCGTAGGGTCTCCTGCTTGGGTGGGTAGGGTTGGACTAGATGACCTACAAGGTCCCTTCCAACTCTGCTAATCTGTAAAAGGCCTAATCAGCACTTGGATGGATGGGACTCCAATAGAAAATTCCACAGAAGCTGTGTGGAACCAAGCCTGGGAAGTTGGACCAACATTACTGAATAAATAGATAACCACTTAGAAAACTACAGATGTACTGTACATATCTAGTTACCAGACTTGGAAGTTAAGATACAAATAATCCTCAACTTATGACCACAACTGAGCCCAAAATTCCTGTTGCTAAGGGAGACAGTCGTTAAATTAATTTTGCTCCATTTCACGACCTTTCTTGCCACCGTTGTTAAGTGAAACACTGCAATTGTTAAGTGAGTTAACATGGTTGTTTAAGTGAATCTGGCTTCCCCCATTGACTTTGCTTGTCAGAAGGTCGTAAAAGGGGATCATATGACCCTGTCATAAATACGAGTCAATTGCCAAGCATCCAAATTTTGACCATGGGCATGCAACCATGGTCGTAAGTGTGTAAAATGGTCCTAAGTCACTGCACCCATCCTAATATGAGTCACTTGCCAAGTGATGGCATTTTGATCATATGACCATGGGGACTTAGCAACTTTTAAGACTTGTAGACTTCAACTCCCAGAATTCCTCAGCCAGCTATCCAACCTTGGCAACTTTAAGACTTGTGGACTTCAACTCCCAGAATTCCTCAGCCAGCAAAGTTTTGCTGGCTGAGGAATTCTGGGAGTTGAAGTCCACAAGTCTTAAAGTTGCTAAGGTTGGAGACCCCTGCATCAAGGTAGTTAACACTACTGCTCAATAGACTTTGAGCTTTGTAGCAACTTATTCCACAGTGGTCCTATCAGAGGTAGGTTTTCAGACTTACAATGGTTGTAAGTCTGAAAAACAGTCGTAAATCACTTTTTTCAGCACCAAGGTACCACTGTATATTAAAAATGCTTGGCTTCTGAGGTTCCTGAAAGCATTGTGCAGCTTGAATGGTTCATTGGCTCGAGGAAGGACAATGCTATCCACCACTTTCGGCAATCAGCAGTCCACCCTTAATACTTGGGTAAAACCTAGGTAAAAATCCTTCTTCAGAACTGAAGAAGCTTCCTGGATGAGAAGTGAAACCTCTTCAAGGAAAAACAAAGTCCAGTTGCCTTTTGAAAAAGCACCTTTGGGACAACCATGACTTGAGAGATCCCCAGACCTTAATCTGGACATTTTTAACCTCCCTGGGAGTTAGTAAAATCTGGAAGAAATGACAAGCTGCTTCCATTTTAGTAGCAGGAACATGTCCATGCAGTGACCGAGAGTTGATTAAAAAATATACATATCCTGTTTTTAGCAAACATAATTCTAGCCGCTGTTAATACATTCACAATCAAATATCTCAATTCTCTATTGTATATTTCTGGTACAATCCCTAATAAAAAAAATATCTGGTTTAAAGTCTATGTCTATGTGGAAAAAAGAGAAAATACCAACGCAAGATGAAGTTATTAAGAAAATTATGGAATGTGCTAAAATGAGCAAATTGACATTTGAAATTAGAGAACAAGAAGATAAACAATATTACAAGACATGGGATCTATTTTATCAATGGCTAGATAATAAAACATGGAAATGAAATAGGGATGAGACCATTATAACATAAGAATGGTAGAAATATACAAAATATAATACAAAGTTATATGACTATTGTTAACTTAGGATGAAGAAATGAATGCTATAATATAAATATTTGAAAATAATTTTTATGAAAAAAGAGAAAAACCATAGTTAAACGATTAATGAGGATTATATTACAAAGATACTTATTAGATGGGTAATATGAGGAATTAGATAATTAGTAAGTTATGAATATGGTGAAGAAGCACAAAAGACTTGTAACCGACCGACACACTGTTTGCAATTGTAAGGATGATGGATTTATGTTTTATTTTAAAAAATATAAAAAAATATATAAAAAATTATCCTTAAAATTCCAGGTGGGGCGGGAAACTTGGTGAATATCAAGAGAACTTTGATATGGCTCACAATAAAAGATAGCACGTGCCTCCTTATCAACCTCTGTGGTATTATTCTAAGAGATCCAAAAACTGCAATACATCCTTTGTAAAAAAAAAGGACCTTTACCAATTAAGAAAGCATTGTGTTTCAATGTTGAATCAATCTGCATCCTCACCTCTACAATATTCTAGAGAGCAAAACGAGAACATACGAAGGCCTCAAAAGTCCAACTGCTAGAAGTTCTTTGGTTTTCACATTCTCATTTAACAAGAGTGAGAAAAACACTTCCTGACATGGCAGTATTTGTGGAGAAACATGCTGGGGAGGAAAACTGACAGCTATTTGAGTTTAAAGCTAGATTAAAATAATGCCTATCGATTAATACATTAATGGAGAAACAAGCAAGCAAACGAAGACCGAATAACCACCCTATAAAGAGTCAACTGCATAAATCACAATTTGTTTTTAACAGATGGTTCTCATTAACACGTTTTCAAGCAAACATAAGATTAACATAAAACAAAAACAAACACAGTTTGCCATGCACAAAAACAAAAGGAAAAAAAAAAAGAATGACCCAAGAAGATAAATTAAAAGCAAACAAAAAACTGTAAAGGCAACTTTATCCCAAGTTCCCCTGACCTTGTAAGATTAATAAAAACAAAAACAGAACCAAGCTTTCAATATGGACTAAGCCAATACAAGGAAAAAGATGTGATTTTTTTCCGCCTGATTAAATGAATCTATAATTTTCTCCCCCCCCCCAGCCCAATGCTTAAAATATTGCTCAAGGTAAAGGTAAAGGTTCCCCTCGCATATATGTGCTAGTCGTTCCTGACTCTAGGGGGCGGTGCTCATCTCCGTTTCTAAGCCGAAGAGCCAGCGCAGTCTGAAGATGTCTCTGTGGTCATGTGTACGGCATGACTAAATGCCAAAGGAACCCTGTTACCTTCCCACCAAAGGCGGTCCCTATTTTTCTACTTGTATTTTTTTACGTGCTTTCGAACTGCTAGGTTGGCAGAAGCTGGGACAAGTAAAGGGAGCTCACCCCGTTACGCGGCACTAAGGATTCGAACCGTTGAACTGCCGACCTTTCGACAAGCTCAGCGTCTTTGCCACTGAGCCACCGCATCCAGAAAAAAAATATTGCTTAGTCATCATGATTAAAAATTAAGCTTGTTTCAAGTCAATCTAAGTTCAAATCTTCATGCTAGCAATCACGCCAAGTAAGTAGACTTATTTCCATAAGGGTAAATTAGCCTTTAAATATTAACATTTAAAGCACGGTATAAAAATCCAAGGATGAACAATCATTTAAATCATGCAATATGGATTTACTCCAAGATCAATCATCTGGTAAACAGGATCCATCCAATACTTAATTATAGATATTGATAAGGCTTGGACCGACACATAGACGACTTAATGATGAAGAAAGATACCACCTCTATAAATAAAAACAATATTAAGATAAGCAGGGAAGAGGAAGTTGTACAATAACTTGGTGACATCAAGATAGACGCAGTCCAACTAGGTCAAAGGTTTCGCATGAGTCGGCAAAACGTCAAATTAGTCATCGGCAGAAAGAGAGGAAAAAAAAAAACGGCAAGATGCCACGTCAGAGTAAAAGGAAGCAGAGCAGTTACTACTACTGTAGTAAAAGGGACAGTAGGAACGGAGGAAAAAAATTCGCTTCCTGATACCGTAAAACTGGAAAAATGTAAAACTAGTTTGCTAGACTGTAGTTAAGGAGTAAACTAAATTCCATTTTTTTTAGGGGCAAACTAATTTTGTAACCTAGCAGTTCAGTTTTTGCTCAAATGTTCTCATCCAGTTTTCATCCAGTATCATATAACAGTTTGCATAAGGATGTGTTCTATGGAAGCACAGGAATGCAATTCAGTGCAATTTTATGCTTTGAAAATTAGGTTTTACTAGAAACATTTGGGCTTAATCCTGAGAGGTACAATCACAATAATACTTGCCAAGATTGGAGTCTATGTCTAAGACACAAAGATCCTGCTGAATTCAGTTTATTAGTATTTTTTCAGTATTCTCCAGAAGATACATCTACAGATATGTCTTGATTTCTCTTCAGCATAGCTTATTTCATTCATTAATTTTTTTATCCCACCTTTATTACTTTATACCCTGTTTCCCCCAAAATAAAACATCCCCTAATAAGCCCAATCGGGATTTTGAGGGCATGGCAATAAGGCCAAACGCTTATTTCAGGGTTCATAAAAATATAAGACAGTCTTATTTTCGGGAAAACATGGTAGATAACTCAAGGCAATGAAGTTATATACTCCCTCCTCGGGGTGAAATCCAGCAGGTTCTGACAGGTTCTGGAGAACTGGTAGAGGAAATTTTGAGTAGTTCAGAGAACCGGCAAATACCACCTCTGGCTGGCCCCAGAGTGGGGTGGGAATCAGTGGTGGGTTGCCCCCGGTTCAGACCGGTTCGCAAGAACCAGTAGTAAAACAGGCAGGAGGCCCCGCCCACCGTCCCCGGATGTCGCGATCTGCGCATGCGCAGAAGCTTCCGCGATCCCATTGCGAACCGGTAGTAAAGGTAAGTAGAACCCACCCCTGGTGAGAATGGAGATTTTGCAATACCCTTCCCCCAGGAATGGAGAGGGAATGGGGATTTTGCAGTATCCTTCCCCTGGAGTGGGGTGGGAATGGAGACTTTGTAGTATCCTTCCCCTGCCACGCCCATGAAGCCACGCCCACAGAACCGGTAGTAAAAAAATTTGGATTTCACCACTGTCCCTCTTATTTTCCTCACAGAAACAACAACCCTGCAAAGTGGATTGGGCTGAACGAGAGCGAACAACTTAAAGTCACCATCTTTCATGCAAAGGCTGGACTAGAACCTCAGGGTCTCCTGGTTTTTAGGCCAGCATCTTAATCACTATAACCAAATTATAGTGTATGTATATCTTAAAAATCCAGAGAGATCTGTCATGCATTGAAGCTTTGCACAACTTCTTAACTAAAGAATGGAATGGAATGGAATGGAATGGAATGGAATAGAATAGAATAGAATAGAATTCTTTATTGGCCAAGTGTGATTGGACACACAAGGAATTTGTCTTAGGTGCATATCCTCTCAGTGTACATAAGGAGAATAAAATACATTCATCAAGAATAAAAAGATACAACACTTAGTGATAGTCAAGGTTACTAATAAGCTATCCAATCATACTAGGAAACAAATAAAAACAATATAAATCGAAAGATACAAGCAACATGGTTATAATAATAAGTGGGAAGAGATAAATACTAGTAACGAAGAGAGTAAAAGGAATACAATCTTAGTAAAAAGTTTGACAGTGTTGAGGGAATTATTTGTTTAGCAGAGTGATGGCGTTCAGGAAAATACTGTCCTTGTGTCTAGTTGTTCTGGTGTGCAGTGCTCTATAGCGTCGTTTTGAGGGTAGGAGTTGAAACAGTTTATATCCAGGATGCGAGGGGTCTGTAGATATTTTCACAGCCCTCTTTTTGACTTGTGCAGTATACAGATCCTCAATGGAAGGCAGGTTGGTAGCCATTGTTTTTTCTGCAGTTCTAATTCTCCTCTGAAGTCTGTGTCTGTCTTGTTGGGTTGCAGAACCAAACCAGACAGTTAGTTGCAGCAAAACGGGCTTCAGACCAACGTTTTACCCAAATATCCCAAATGATTTTTCTTTAAACCATCACTCGCTCCCCTACCATCCAATTTTACAGCTGCATTTTGCACTATGCACTGATCAACTGCTGAAATTAAGACTCCCAAAATACAGAATTGTAAACTCAACTCAACTCACTGGTCTCGTCCAACATGGTAAACCATACACACACACACACACAAAACTGAGGGGGGAGAAAAAGATGATTAAAATTAACCAACCATGGTGCGTTGCGGAGATTAGATAAAATATGTGGAACAAACCCATGCCCTGAGCTTCTTCTAGAAACCTACTTCACACAGCTAATCGCTCAGAGGGAGCCCCTTTGAGTAAACCGCACCCTGCAAAGAAAAACCCAGCCTAATCAAGTTAGTCCTCACCACAGTTGCCATAATGCGTGGTTTGACCCTAAGCTAAAGTTTTAAGAGGCTACCTTAAAGTAGACACCACAGGAAAATGTTGTGCACGACATAACCTTTCAAATATCATGCATATCCCCACCCCTTATATATATCTATGACTCTATGGCTGTCTGTCTATCATCCTAACTAGGTAGATAGATAAGTAGACAAACAGACAGCTATTGATTAAAGAGAGATGATGATAATGATGATAGATAGATGATAGAGGAGAGATAAATGATAGAGAGAAAGAGAGAGATGGATAGATGATAGACAGACAGATAGACCGACAGCTATATAGATTAGAGACAGATGATAGATAGATAGATAAATAGATAGATAGATAGATAGATAGATAGATAGATAGATAGATAGATAGATAATTAACAGATAGCTATATATATTGATTTGGGAGACATGATAATAGATGATAGATTTGAGACAGATAGACAAATAGACAGACAGCTATAGATGACATAGACAGATGATATACATATTGATAGATAAACAGATAGCTATAGATATTGATTAGGGAGACAGATGATAATAGTTAGAGATGATAGATATGAGACAGATAGACAAATAGACAGCTATAGATGACATAGAGACAGATGATATACATATATAGATAAACAGATAGCTATGGATATTGATTAGAGAGACAGATGATAATAGGTAGGTAGGTACATAGATAGATAGATAGAGAGAGAGAGAGATAGAGAGATAGAGAGATATACTGTAGATGCTTTAGGAAAGCTTTAAGAACCTGCATTTTGGGAAAGGCACTGGGCTAGGGGTATTTATGAAGCCATCATAGCATTGTGTGTTTTGGATTCTGTCCTCCTCAGCATGGCCGGTTCATTACTTTATTGACGTAGCTCACTCTCACGATGTGTGTGGCGCCCTTTCTGTAAGCTGCCTTGAGGACCTGGCAGTTGGGCAGCCAACAAAGCAAACCTACCCACATTTGTACTTACATGGACCATATTTGCAACAGCGTCACGCCAAATTAAAAAGGCTACTCACCAAAAAGAGAGTAGTATTACGTGACCTTGCAGTACAGAAAGCTCTATCCTGGAAGCTTTCCAACCCTCAGACCAAAACAAAAAAATTGAAACAAACTTGGTTTATTTTCTCTCCTTATACATTGTAAAGATTGTTTCCATCAATGAATATTTTTACCGGGCCTCTCTTTTCTGGTTTGTTACAAGCTTCTATGAATGGATGGAGTGAGGGAGGGCAGGAGAGAGAGGGAGAGACAGGGGGAGGGAGAAAAAGGTGATAGAGAGAGGGGGAGAGAGAGAAGGGGAGAGAGAGAGGGGGGAGAGAGGGGGAGAGAAAGACAGGGAGAAAGGGGGAGGGAGAGAGGGAAAAAGAGAGAGGAGAGGGAGAGAGGGGGAAGAGAGAGGGGGGGAGGGAGGGGAGGGAGGGAGAGGGAGAGAGAGGGGGAGGAAGAGGGGAGAGAGATAGAGAGGGGGGAGAGAGGGGGAGAGAAAGATGGGGAGAAAGGGGGAGGGAGAGAGGGAAAAAGAGAGAGGAGAGGGAGAGAGGGGGAAGAGAGAGAGGGGGAGGGAGGGGAGAGAGGGTGAGGGAGAGAGAGAGGGAGGGAGAAAGAGGGGAGAGAGATAGAGGGGGAGAGAGGGGGAGAGAGAAAGACGGGGAGAAAGGGGGAGGGCGAGAGGGAAAAAGAGAGAGGGAGAGGGAGAGAGGAGGAAGAGAGAGGGAGAGAGAGGGGGAAGAGAGAGAGGGAGAGAGAGAGGAGAGAGAGAGAAAAAGAGGGGGAGAGAGAGAGGGAAAGGGGGAGGGAGAAAGAGAGAGAAAAAGAGAGAGGGAGAGAAAGGGAGAAGGGAGAGAGAAAGAGAGAGGGGGGAGAAAGAGGGAGAGAGAGGGAAAAAGAGAGGGAGAGGGAGAGAGGGGGGAGAGAGGCGGGGAGAGAGAACACAGTTTGTCCACATTCATCATGCTAAACACATTTACAGCTTTTTATTATGCGGGATGATTCACAGCCAAATAAAATCCTCATTCAGGTGGCTGATCGTCCATGGGAAAGAGCATTGAAAGAGCAGAGACCTTCTCTCTATCTCCAGCCTAGCCCAGGAAAACCAGTCCCAGATGCCATAAGATTAGATTTTGTGATATTGAAGAGATCAAAGATACCGGCCTTATGCTACGTCGCGTAGAACAACCTTTCATTCATATTTATTTTTTTTTTCCAAATCGAGGCCAGACGATTTGACACAGCAATGTGAAAGGATCCAGTTTATGCAGCCATCGGGATACCCATCGGGACGGACGGACGGACGGACAGACGACAATAACAACCTTCCATCAGGCCACCTGAAGACTTTGATCCCCAAGGGGAAGATTAACTTTCTGAATTTAAGATGGAGTCAGTTGGCAGAGATCTTTTTATGCCACTGCAGGATAGAAGAATCAGGTCTCTCCTGATGACTCATTGGTTCAGGACAAGTGCAGCTTGCTAGAGGGAAGCTTCCCTGGTTTCTACCAGCTACCTGGCATCAGAACATTTTTAAGAGAGTATTTCCTGTTACCTTCTTATAGGTATCAATACTGGTTGTGCACAAACACACCTTCCCCTGTTCTCTTAATGAACACGCAACATGACTACAAGATATGCTGCCGTGGTGAAATACAAATTTTTCTATTACCGGTTCTGTGGGTTTGGCGTGGTGTGGCGTGGTGGGCATGGCAGGGGAAGGATACTGCAAAATCCCCATTCCCTCCCCACTCCATGGGAAGGATACTGCAAAATCCCCATTCCCTCCCCACTCCAGGGGGAAGGATATTGCAAAATCTCCATTCCCACCCCACTCTGGGGCCAGCCAGAGGTGGTATTTGCCGGTTCTCCGAACTACTCAAAATTTCCGCTACCGGTTCTCTGAACTGCTCAAATTTTCCGCTACCGGTTCTCCAGAACCTGCTGGGTTTCACCCCTGATATGCTGTCAGTCACTAGGTGACATAGTTTCAAGACAAGAATTAGAGACATGCATGAACGGGAGAGCAATAGTTCCATGGACCCTTTCAATTCAGAAATAGGATTTACCTCTAAAGAAAAGAAGAATTAGTGGTGACAGGTTAGTAGCATTTCAGTATTTGAGGGGCTGCCACAAAGAGGAGGGGGTCAAATTATTCTCCAAAGCACCAAAGGGCCGAAATTTATGGTTGGAAACTAATCAAAGAAAGAAGCAACCTGGAATTAAGGAGAAACTTTCTAATATGGCCAGCATATACACCGAGGTGCACAGAACACTTGTCTTCTCGCCAAAGTGGTACCTAATTATCTACTCACATCTGCATGTTTTCAAACTACTAGGTGTTCTAACCTAGGCTCCCTGAGAAAACTTAAACCACATGCTTAGTCCCCCAAAAATCCTCTTTTATTTAAACCACTGTGAATTATGGTCATTCACAGCCTGTAATAATTCACAAACATTCTGCGAAGAGTCCGACAGATGTCTGCCACAGTCTTTCAAAGTAATGCTGATAAGCACCCACCTTTATCTCCCCTGAAACGCTGCCAGAGACCTAATTGCTGATTAGTTTTGCAAGGCCAAACGGAGCACAGAGTCAAACAGAGCTTCTTAGAGTTTGAATTGAGAATGAACAAATTGCTTCCTGCAAAGATTCACATCCGTTTGCTCCTCTCTTATGTCTTATTGGAGGGGCCAATCATCTCCAAGCCTTACTCCTGAGTCGCCGCTTTTATCTTAACTGTTCTTGCCTCCTGGCAGCTCTGTGCATGCGCACACTGGGAACAAGCTCCCACTGTTCTTCTGCCTCACTGATGTCAGATTCCGGAGGCTCCGGAGGCAGTACATAATTACCAGATTGCCCTGGCCCCCTCTCTGCCTCCGACGCAGAGCCCTCATCCGAGCCTTCCCCAGACTCCAGGACTGGCCCACCTTCCTCCCCAACCTCCTCACTGTCCGAATCTGCTGCCAACTCTGCTGGCCGCTGGCAGACCACAACACTAGGTAGGCAGGAACTGGGACAGGAACGGGAGCTCAACCCGTCACACGGTGCTTGGGTCTCAAACGGCCAACCTTCCAGTGGACAAGCCTAGCATCTTAACTGCTAGGCTACCACGCTCTTCATATAGTTCTCATTATTTAAAGCCATCTAGACATCACCTTGTTCTAGCAAAGGAACTCTTGATTCAGCCTGTGCGTTTGTTTTGGCAAAGTACAGCCACACTCCAAGGGGCCTGGTCGTTCTCCTAGCAACTCCGAGAATCCCTTCGCTTTGATCTGTACACAAAGTTCAAGATTTCAAACGTTCCCAGCAAAGGCGGTCCAAAACTGGCTTAGGAAGCCAAAGGGAGTGGAGGAAGAATCCGCTCCTTTTTTTTGCAATACACCAGCCCTTAAAGAGACCGTTTGCTTCTTACATTTCTAAACGTGCAAAATTCTGGAAAAACAAGATAAGCAAGGTCTGCCGATACGAGAAGCAAATGAAACTGCACCGCCACCTTTCTCCATCCACACACATTGTAAGGAAAAAAAGGGGGCTGCTCACACCGAATAAAACAAAAAAATGAGTGCGTTAAAAGCAGATTTGAGATTCTTAACAGATGAAGCTTGATAATGTTACTATGGGTTTTAGTAACATTATGGACTTCTAGCAGAAAACGTTTTAAGGCTACCGAACAGGATGTTTCCAAAGGAACGGTGGAGTCCAGCTCTGTTTTATTTCTTACAGGCTGTTTATGAAACTTTTATATCACATGCTGTGATAAGGTTTGGGGAGGAAAGCTATAAAAAACTATAAGGTAAAGGTAAATGAAAAGTCAATCAAGAAACAGCTTCACTAACTGAAGAACAACTTGAGGTCGTTAGATAGCAAAAGGATTTTGGATCTGTTTCTTAAAAAGGTAAAGGTTCCCCTGGCACATATATGCTAGTCGTTCCCGACTCTAGGGGGCGGTGCTCATCTCCGTTTCAAAGCCAAAGAGCCAGCGCTATCCGAAGACGTCTCCATGGTCATGTGGCCGGCATGACTCAATGCCAAAGGCACACAGAACGCTGTTACCTTCCCACCAAAGATGGTCCCTATTTTTCTACTTGCATTTCTTACATGCTTTCGAACTGCTAGGTTGGCAAAAGCTGGGACAAGTAACGGGAGCTCACCCCATTACACGACATGCTAGGGATTCGAGCCGCTGAACTGCCAACCTTTCTGATCGACAAGCTCAGCGTCTTAGCCACTGAGCCATCGCGTCCCTTACAAAACTATAATCACCTTCAATTAAGCAGACACGCAGGTCTTCCTGGCAAATTCCAATAACAAAATTTGGAAGGACTCGTCCTGAAAAGTTGGGGTTCCTTAGTAAGAATTTAAAACGTGGTCCTTTGATGAGCAAACTTTGGGGGAAAAAAACTGAATGGCAGACCTTGGGGTAATCTCTAGACGTTAAAGGAAATAATTTCAATGCAGGGCACTATGACTTCCCACTCATCCACCAGCCGTATCCTTGCACATTCTGAGCTGAAACTGCCTGACTCATTACTCTGCTTACTGGTAGCAGCGTTTGTTGCAATTCTTCCAACGCCATCTCCAGCAGTCTCCACAGGAAAAGTGACTCTCAAAACCATTATTTCCTTCTTCTGCCATCCTGCAATGATCGTCACGTTCCTCATTTCACAAGTGGGAAGCGAAGCTGAAAAAAGTCAGTAGCTGATCTAAGCGCAGCCCGGACAACGCCATTGGGATTTAAGCAGAAATTGAACTGTGCTCTACACTCAGTCCCAATGGGTGTCTGTTGTTTCAGCGAAACCAATCATCATTACCGCATCTGCCATGTGATGCAGTGGTAAGGATGCAGTATTGCAGGTTAACTCTGACCACAGTCTGGAATTCGATCCTGACGGGCTCAAGGTTGAAGCTTTTCATCTTTCCGAGGTTGCTAAAACGAGGACCCAGATTGTTGGGGGCATTGGCTGACTCTGTCAACTGCTTAGAGAGGGCTGTAAAACTATGAAGCGGTATATAAGTCTAAATGCTATTGCTATGTAAAGCACTATGAAGTGGTTATATAAGGCTAAGTGCTACGGCAAGCTAACTCTGCCTACCGCCAGCAGTTCGATACTGACCGGCTCAAGGTTGACTCAGCCTTGCATCCTTCCGAGGTCGGTAAAATGAGGAGCCAGATTGTTGGGGGAAATAGGCTGACTCTGGAAACGGCCTAGGGAGGTCTGTAAAGCACTATGAAGCAATATATAAGTCTAAGTGCTGTTGCTATTGCTATGTAAAGCACTATGAAGTGGTATATAAGGCTAAATGCTATTGCAAGCTAACTCTGCCTACTGCCAGCAGTTCGATCCTGACCGGCTCAAGGTTGATTCAGGCTTCCATTCTTCCGAGGTCAGTAAAATGAGGACCCAGATTATTGGGGGCAAGAGGCTGACTCTGTAAACAGCTTAGAGAGGGGCTGTAAAGTACTGTGAAGCGGTATATACGTCTAAGTGCTATTGCTATTTGGAACTGAGCTGTTCTCCTCGCTCAAGTCCTTAACATTTTTAAAAGAAAAGAGCGTTTCACTGATAAAAAGATTCTCCTTGACTCCGAAGGCCACCTGGACATGAATATGCGGTTTTTCTTAGTAATCATTCAGATAGGAGTGCCTAGGGCCTCCTTCCAGAAAGTTTTTTTCAACCATCCATTTAAGCCTCTAATTCTGGAATTTCCTGGTCTCCCATTTAAGTGCCAGCCAGATCTGACCCCTACTTCAAACCAGCCAAGGTCAGCTAAAACTACGGTGCTTCGACAAACAGCACTGTCTTTATTTTTATGGAGATTGTCAATCATCCAGCTCATGGTTGTCCCAAAGGTGCTTTTTCAAAAGGCAGCTGGATTTTCTCGTCTTTCCTTGAAGACGTTTCGCTTCTCATCCAAGAAGCTTCTTCCGTTCTAAAGTCAGAACTCAAGAAGCTTCTTGGATGAGAAGCAAAACATCTTCAGGGACAAAGAAACTCCACTTGCTTGTGGGACACTGTCTTTATAGTTTTAGGGGCCAGTAGCGGAATACAGACTTCCAAGTTTTTAAAACTATCATTTGTTAACGGATTCTACGTTTTACAGGTTTAGCATTGCATTCTTTTATGATCTTGGACTATTTTACTTTGCTATTGCAAGCCTCCAAAGAACAATCTGTCAATATTTAGAAAACTGCTGTCAGTTGCTCAGGGCCCTTGGGGTGCAGCGGGATATGAAATTTCAATAAAAGAAACATCTTAGCTCTTTGAAGACTATTTGGCTGTAAGATTATGTCTGCATACCGCCTTAATTTGTTTAACTAATGTACACAAGTGGGTATCCTTGGTGTAGAGCTTGTGCAATTTTGGATCAACTCTCACAATACCTCCACAAGGAGAAAAAAAAAAAATTCTTAATTTGTAGAGTTGGTTTTAGCCAAAATCAACTCCTACTTTCTGGCATATGCGAACTGCGATGATCCCCTGGGAATTTCAATTAGCTGTTGATTTCTACAATGCTAAGCTTAGAAGAGCGAGTCTGTTTTCCCAGGATATAACAATGAAAGCACATGCCATAATCAGCATGCTGGCTTTTTAAAGAGCCACAAGACTCATTGTTGTATTTGTTGCAACAGACAGATAGGGTGACCCCTCTGGAAATGGGCCTCAATATAATTAATGTAGAATGATGAATATGAAAAAAAAAAAAATCAGAGGTGAAATGCTCCCGGTTTCGACCGGATCGCCTGATCCGGTAGTGATGGAGGAGGGTGGTTCAGAGAACCGTAGCAAAAATCCCTGACACCCCCCCCCCCATGCCAAACTGAGCCGCACGATCATCAGAGGCTGTTTTTTTACTTTTAAAAGCATTTTTTCTACAACCTCTTCGGCCGAAAAAATGCTTTTAAAAGTAAAAAAAAAAAAAAAAGCCTCTTGATCGCGCGGCTGGGATCGTCAGCTGAAGAGGTTGTAGGAAAAAAAAATGCCTTGAAAAGCCTCTGGCGATCCCAGCTGACTTGCCTGATCGTCAGAGGCTTCTAAAAGCATTTTTTTTCTGCAACCTCTTAAGGTTGTAAAAAAAAATGCTTTTAAAAGTAAAAAAAAAAAAAAGTTGGCCACGCCCACCCAGTCACATTACCCCACCATCACCAAGCCACGCCCACAGAACCGGTAGTAACAAATTTTAGATTTCACCCCTGAAAAAAATGTATATATAACTCTTGTGCCACTTTGTCGATTCTATTGCAATACCAAGATAAAGGAGTACGGGTAATCCCTGATTTACGACCGCAATTGAGCCCAATATTTGTTGCGAAGGGAGACATTTCTTACTTACGTTTTGCCCCGTTTTAACAACTTCTTACTTTTCTGGGTGAATCACTGCAGCTGTTAAGTTTGTGACATGATTGTTAAGCGAATCTGGCTTCCACGTGGACTTTGCCTGTCAGAAGGTCACAAAAGGAAATCACGTGACCCACTCTCCCCCCCCCCCGGGGACACTCAACCGTCATAAATATGAGTCAGTTGCCAAGGGCCTAAATGTTGATCACGTGACCATGGGGACATGTAAGGGTCGTAGGTGTGAAAACGGTCGTAAGTCACATTTTTTTCCGTGCCGTTAACTTTGAGCGGTCACTAAACGAACCGTTAACTGCCATTAACTTTGAATGGTCACTAAATGAACTGTCGTAAGTTGAGGACTACTTGTATCCAGTTTTGGATAAAACTGCATCCAGTTTTGGTCGCCACGATGTAAAAAAGATGTGGAGACTCTAGAAAGAGTGCAGAGAACAGCAACAAAGATGATTAGGGGACTGGAGGCTAAAGCATATGAAGAATAATTGCAGGAACTGGGTATGTCTAGTTTGATGAAAAGAAGGACTAGGGGAGACATGATAGCAGTCTTCCAATATCTCAGGGGCTGCCACAAAGAAGAGGGAGTCAAGCTATTCTCCAAAGCACCTGAGGGTAGGACAAGAAGCAATGGGTGGAAACTAATCAAGGAGAGAAGCAATTTAGAACTAAGGAGAAATTTCCTAACAGTGGAGAACAATTAATCAGTGGGACAACTTGCCTCCAGAAGTTGTGAATGCTCCAACACTGGAAGTTTTCAAGAAGAGGTTGGATAACCATTTGTCTGAAGTGGTGTAGGGTTTCCTGCCTAAGCAGGGGGTTGGACTAGAAGACCTCCAAGGTCCCTTTTCACAGCTGTTATTCTGTTCTGCTATTCCGAGTACAAGATAACACTTTGTGATATGTACGGATTACAGGAAATTATCAGGGCTACAAATCAGAAACTTGACAGCTTCCCTCCACTTAAAGTTTGGGGAAATTAAACAGAGGGGACACAAGGGCAGCTTGTTTCAAAGCGGTCTACTAAAAAGGAAGCAATGGACTTGTTGAGGTTGTTTCCCCTGCCACTACTAACCAGTTTGTAGTTATTAAAGGAACTGGAATATGGTCAGGCCTGACCAACGTGGAACACCGGATTGCATCAGGATTTTATGAGTTTCACAGACGGAGGGGCTGGAACAAGCCCCGCAAACTGAGCTGATGTTAGCTTGCCCAGTTTTGTACATGCGTGCCTTAAAATTGTACATATTTCATATTTTGAACAAGAAGAAGATGTCAGAACACACGCACAAAAAATGTCTAGCTTCATACACTATTCTAAGCTACCATTTAATTGTGGTTTGCCGGATCAACAAATCAAACTGGGATCTCTTGTTTCTGAACAAAGCACAATTGTGGTTTGATGAAAGGCTAAGCCATAAGCTATGGTTTGAAAACCACAAGACCCCCTCGTATCCTGGATATAAACTGTTTCAACTCCTACCCTCAGAATGATGCTATAGAGCACTGCACACCAGAACAAGTAGACACAAGGACAGTTTTTTCCCGAATGCCATCACTCTGCTAAACAAATAATTCGCTCAACACTGTCCAACTAGTTACTAAGTCTGCATTACTATTAATCTTCTCATCGTTCCCACCACCCATCTCCTCCCACTTATGACTGTATGACTGTAACCTTGTTGCTGGTATCCATACGATTTATATTGACTGTTTCCTAGTATGATTCGATTGCTTATTTGTTCCCTATGACTATCATTAAGTGTTGTACCTTATGATTCTTGACGAATGTATCTTGTCTTTTTATGTATACTGAGAGCATATGCACCAAAGACAAATTCCTTGTGTGTCCAATCACACTTGGCCAATAAAGAATTCAATTCAATTCAATTCAATTCAATTCAATTCAATTCAATTCAATTCAATTCAATTCAATTCAATTCAATTCAATTCTATTCTATTCTATTCTATTCTATTCTATTCTATTCTATTCTATTCTATTCTATTCCTAAATTCAAGCACGCTGATGCTTTTTTGAACCCCGTGTAAGCAATCTTCATTTTCCATGCATGCCTCTGAATGGCTGGGATAAGATAGCAAAGCTTTTTTGCATTTTTCTTCTCCGATTCTTAACTGTTTGGCAAAGTCTAAATTACTCTTGAAAACCTGGAGCGGTAAGTCATCTGAATCTCTCTTCTTCAGCAAATAAAAACCCAAGGATAAATGCATTATACCATGTTTGCTTACTCTATTTTGTTCACCTTTTTCTCCTTCCTCAACTGTCCATTTATAAATGGAATGAATTTGGCAATTTATATACTTCTTTAAAAATGGACTTGTCATACTCCTTGTACAACCCATCTTTAAAAGCCAGAACTGGTCCAAGCTGAGAAAGCTGAAGAAATACAAATATTCCTTGAAGTTATGACAGTGCTGGAAAAAAAAAACAGTCTTACAATAATAAGTCACAGTGTTCCTGTGGTCACATTATCAAAATTTGGGCAACCAGAACGTATTTACAATGCTTGTAGGGTCCCAGGCTCATGTGATCATTTTTTGGATAACCTTCTCTGGAGCTTTCAAGCAAGCCACGATAGTGCGGGGAGCCAGTTTTGCCTAACCATGGGATTCAAGTCATGAAATCAGGCAAGACAGACTTAACAACTGAATGCATGGCTTAGCAATGGAAGATCTGGTCCCAACTGTCATCATAAATTGAGGATTACCTATACAATATAGAAGAAGTCCTTAACAATGGAGAACAGGGTACCGAGTTAGCCGCAACAATTTCAAATTCCTGACCAGTTCATGGCTTCCTATTTTGGGTGCAATAAGCATCAGCTTCCTTATGGATTTCTGCTAATATATCAGGCAAGCTATCCATGATGGGGATGCCAACTCAGATCAAAAGGTGTGGCTCCAACTTTCTAAAACATTTTCTATGCGTAGTCCTAATTTCATTAAAAGAGGGATGGAATCAAGATCACGTGAAGTGTTAGTACTACTTTCTAATGCTTTGGTAAGACCACATTTGGCATATAGAATCCAGTTTTGGTCACCACATATAAAAAAAGATGTGGAGACTCTAGAAAGAGTGCAGAGAAGAGCAACAAAGAGGATTAGGGGACTGGAGGCTAAAACATATGAAGAATGGTTGCAGGAACTGGGTGTGTCTAGTTTAATGAAAAGAAGGACTAGGAATGACATGATAGTAGCAAGTCTTCCAATATCTAAGAGGTTGTCACAAAGAAGTGGGGGCCAAGCTATTCTCCAAAGCACCTGAAGGCAGGACAAGAAGCAAAAAAACTAATCAAGGAGAGAAGCAACCTAGAACTAAGGAGAAATTTCCTGACAGTGAGAACAATTCATCAGTGGAACGTATTGCCTCTAGAAGTTGTGGATGCTCCAATACTGGAATTTTTAAAGAAGAGATTGGACAACCATTTCTCTGAAATGGTATAGGATCTCCTGCCTAAGCAGGAGGGGGTTGGATTAGAAGATTTCCAAGGTGCCTTCCAACTCTGGTATTCTGCTTTGTAAGTGGTTTGCCAAGTGAGAAGAGGAAGGTTCTGTGAAGCTGCCCAATACTATTCTTAGATTCTATCTATCCTTCCATTCTTCAAAAGAACCCAAATCCTCATCTGTGGGTCCTCTTCCTTCTTCTCTCAGTTTGATAGCCACCACTACATTAGATTAGGATGAGAGCAATAACAACCGGTTCAAAGAACATCAACGAAAAGAGGAAAGGGTTGAATCTCACTCCTTCACCTCATCCTATATATTACAGTTAGTCCTCAACTTACGACACTCAGGACCACAATTTCGGTTGCTAAGGAAGGATGTTGTGAAGCGAGTCACGCCAGAATTTTACAATCCTTTTCTGACCCTGGGATGCTGCAGCCATTGTAAATACACACCAAGCATCCACAATTCGATCACACAGGGAAGCTGCAACAGTTGTAAGGGTGAGGAGCAGTCCTAAGTATATTTATTTCATGCCAACTTTGAATGGCCGCTAAATGGATAGTTGTAGGTTGAGGACTACTTCTGTATCCCTCAAGAGATGAATAAGCAATGCCAAGTATCATTATATTAGATCAGTGATGGCTAACCTTTTTGCCATCACGTGCCAAAAGCGGGGGGAGCATGGAGGAATCATGCATGTACATGCCGATACCCATAATTCAATGCCCCAATGCCCTGCCCCCTGTGCATGTGTGCGTGACCCCCCCCCCCCCCCGCTCCCCACGCTCTACAGGCTTTCTTGGAGCCTGGGGAGGGTGAAAACAGCCTTCCCCGCTCCTCCGGAGGCCAGAAACGGCCCATTTCCCAACACCCAGAAGGCCCTTTTTTCACTCTCCCCAGGCTCTAGAAACTTTCTAGGAGCCTGGGGAGGGCAAAAACAGGCTTCCGCACCGCTGGAGACCCTCCAGAGGCTGGAAACAGTCCGTTTCCTGACTTCTGGTGGGGCCAGAAGGCCCAAAAATCAGCTGGCGTGCTCTGGAGCTGAGCTAGGGCAATGCTCGCGTGCTCACAGATATGGTTCCGTGTGCCACCTGTGGCACGCGTGCCATAGGTTCGCCATCACGGTATTATATGGAAGTGGGATTGGGCGACAACTTTTAATGAAATACAACACTGTTTCCCAACCTCAGGAACTTTTAAGATGTGTGGACTTCAACTCCCAGAATTCCCCAGCCGTATAAAAAAATTAAGGTAACAGCAAATTGAAATCCACTTTTTTTTAAAAAAAAATAAAAAAATCAAGACATCTGCTTTCTCTGCATACAACACGTACAACTGGCATGTAGCCCAGGCTGAAGGTTTATCACTTCATCTAATGCTTACAAGAACGAGATCTTTGCTAATGTAGATCCTACTCAGAGAATCCACCCTAAGAATGTCCTGGGGGAGGGGGAGGGGGGGCAAAGTACCCCTCCGTGCAATTTCGTGCATTTGCCAACCGCCGAAGCATATCATGATTATTATTGTTGTTGTTACCGCTTGGCATCCCCATCCGCGAAAACCTGAACTGTCCAAACATGCGCGTTAAAACATTCAGAGAAAATTCCTTATCCAAGAACACAAAAGAACCGTTTCAACCAGGGCATCATTGGAGATTTTGAAACGTCGATTCCAAAAAAAGGAAGGTATGCTGGAATGGAAAAAGTCAGCCAATTTCTATTCTGTCCAATTTGTTGGGTAAAGTCAACAGCGCCTGGAGGGGAAGTTTTCCGAGCGTTGCTGCTTGCTTTCTATCTATCCAGGCCTCGCTTTTGCAAAGAGAAGCAAGAGAGAAAACTCTGCCCTACATAGCAAAGGCTTTTTCTTCCCTTATCCAATCGGTCAAATCGTAAGTCATGTCAATTAAAGGAATATCGTTGGGATCTTCCACCGGCTTCAACTGGGAGGCCTCTTTAGAGAGTGGAAAGGACCGGCCTAAGGCCCCACCCTCTTCAGATCTGATTGTCAACATGTCCCGTTGCCACCAACACTACTTCTTCCTTACCTTGGGGTAGGCAACCGAAGGACAGCTGGTCTTTTTCATGGCCTCCAGATAACGTCCCAGATATAAAAACATTTGCTCCGAACAGCTGACACCTCCCTTTCCTTGCCCAAATCCCTGACTTTTTTCATCCCGGAGAAGTCAAGGCTGATGCAAGCTGAAATATAGGCCATTCCGCGATGAAAACATGACATTTGTTCAGGAATGAAAAAGCCGGCCACTGACAAAACTCCCTTCTCACACGGTGGCAGGATCCTCTTACACCCCGGAGGTACACATTCTCCCGTCGCCTCCAAAACAGTCAGCTTGACTCAAAAGAGTGCAGGTAGTCCTCGACTTAACGACAACAACGGTTGCTAAACAAAAGCAGGGAGTTAAAGGGAGTTTCACCCCATTTTGCAGACTTTTTTTTTTCCTTTTTCAGCCGCGGCGAAGCAAATCGTGACAGCTGTTAAGTGAATCACGCAGTCATTAAGTGGATCCGGCTCCGCCCACCCCTCTCCCATTGATTTAACCAGTCGGAAGCCAGCTGGGAAGAGTTTGAATGGTTATCATCATGTGACCCTGGGAAAATGCCACATATACATGCCTGAATTTTGATCATTGGGATATTTGCAAAGGTTGTAAGCGTGACAAAAAAACCACTTTTTCTGGAACTTTGAAGGGTCGCTAAACAAAATGGTTATAAGTCGAGGGCTACCTCTACGGGATAGGTATTTCCAAGCAAAAAGATACGGTATTTATCGTCCGACTTAAGCCCAAGCTGCGCATCTCTACTTCCCAAGTAAGAGATTATACTCTTTTTTTTGTTGTTGTTGTTTCCTTGCAATTTCCTGCTATTCTCACAAGCCCACCCACTTCCTTGCACAGGTTTCAAAGCCAACACCCCAAACGATACACCTGACTAGGTGGCTCAGCGGCTAAGACACGGAAGCTTGTCGATCAGAAAGGTCGGCAGTTCGGCGGTTCGAATCCCTAGTGCAGGTCTCCTAACGTAAGCAGGGGGTTGGACTAGATGACCTCCAAGGTCCCTTCCAACTCGGTTACTGTTACACCTGAAGAAAGGCGGCAGGTCTCTTAAGTCAATCTCCGTTAAAGAAATCAGCCGTGAAAGGAGAACAGACACCAGCCCAGCTGGGTTCAACAACTTGGGCTGTTTGCAAACCCCCAACCCCCCCCCACACACACAAACACACAAAAACCCACCACAAATTCCGTTATTTCAACTCTCCAGTTCCAAAATATTCCCCAGGCCAGCTGAGACAACAAACAACAGCCCCTCGCCTCCCCCCCACCCCCAGAGGAAGAGTTTCAACTTTACAACTTCAACCCCTTTGGGAAAGAAAGCCCCCATCCCACCCAACCCAACCCAACCCCACCCCTCCACACCCACACAAAAAAACCCTCCCACCAGACCCCCCCAAAAAAGTGAAACGCTTAAGAAGCACACCTCCAGAAAATCCAAGAGCTGCCCTGTCATCCCAAAAACAGACCTTGTTAAGTTTGCAGCACTGCAAAATTCTCTCTCTCAATCTCCCTGGCCCAACTTTTTTCTTTTTAAGGAAGTTTCCACCGGGAAAACAAAAAGTTTGTTTCTGGGCACCTGATTTCCTGCTCCAAAAGCTTCCTTTTGTTCGGCGTTCTCTCCCTGTTAATTTTAACAGCCTGCCAACCACGGGAAAAAAAAGCAAGGAAGCTACGGGTCAAGCCAGAAACGCCTGGGTCCCCGCTGCCTTAGAGCCCGGAGTGGACCGCAAAGAAGCAATCGAACAAAAAAAAAAAAATAACAAAAACACAAGCCTACCCACAAATTCTGCACAATTTTTTTTTTTTTTTCCTGTTTGCTTCACCCCAGATTAACTTCACTGGAAGCTGTACTCTATAGTGCAGCCTATCCTTTTGCATCAAGCCCCACCTTTCTGCAACATGACTGGCCAAACTGGGAAAACTCCACCCTGTTTGCAAAGCTTATAATCCTAATTGGTAAAGGCTAATATCTATTATTTAAAGAACTTTTTCCTTGCTAGCAAGATAGGTTCAGCAGGTTAAGGCAATGCTGAGCAGGCTGGTTTCTTAAAGGGACAGCGCAGCAACCCAGCAGGCAAAAAAAGAAAAAAAGAAAAAAAAAAAAAAGAAGAAGCAGCAGCCAACTTTTATAGGGAAACGGCTGTCCAAAACACACAACGTGACACCCGTACGCAAAGCAGGCCGGGCGGAGAGGTAAACGAAAGGGAGACAAGTTAGTGACAGTTTTGGGGAAACTTTCGTGTAGTTGTAAGGCGCTTGTCAAGGAGCCCAGCACACCTGAAATAAACATGTGTGAGATTGAGGTCAGCCTGTCATGATTAAGCCGGTTGTTAGGCAAAACTTCGGAAATTGCAAAAAACAAACACACCATGGAAGGCAATTGATTTACCTCCTCGGCTCTTGTTTATTTTAAAAGACAAGATCAACCTTTCCCTATTTGCAAAATTGTGAAGTGCCACCCACGCTGTTTTCAACGTCGCTGCCCCGGGGGTCAACCAGCAAGGCGATGGTTCCCTCCCACTAAAAAAAATACACTATTTCAAGTTGTTATTTTCCATAGAGCTGAGACAAAAACAAAACAATACAAGTCCACCAAGTTCTCATGCATGTATCAGGTTGTAAAACGAGCCCAGACGGTCGACGTACGATCACAATGGAGGCCAAAATTTAATTGCTAACTTGTTGAGTGAGTTTTGCCCCATTTTACGACCTTTCCTGCCACGGTTCTTAAGGGATCACTGCCATTGTTAAATAAAGTCACACAATTGTTAAGTGAATCTGGCTTCCCCGTTTCCTTTACTGGTCAGACATTCACAAAACGGACCCCGGGACACAGCAACCGTCATAAGTAAGAGTCAGTTGCTAAGTGCCTGAATTTTGATCACATGCAATGGTTTTAAGCGTGATCGTAAGTCACGCTTTTTTCAGTGATGTTATAACTTCAAATGGTTATTAAGTGAACTGTTGCAAGCCGAGGACAACCTATAGCAGGGATGGCTAACCTTTTTTGCCGTCGCGTGCCAAAAGGGGGGGAGCGCATGTGTGCCCACACCCATAATTCAATGCGCCCCCCCCACGCATGCGCATGCGACCCCCCCGCTTTTGGCACGTGATGGCACTGTGGGCCCGGTAGGCCTGTTTTTTGCCCTCCCCAGGCTCCAGAGGCGTTCTTGGAGCCTGGGGAGGGCGAAAACAGCCTTCCCCACCACCCCCGGAAGCCCTCCGGAGGCCGGAAACAACCTGTTTCCTGACTTACTGTGGGCCTGGATGGCCCAAAAATCAGCTGGCAGGCACGCGCATGCACGCTGGAGCTGAGCTAGGACAACGCTCGCGTGCCCACCAATATGGCTCCACGTGCCATAGGTTCGCCATCACGGACATATAGTCTTTAAGAAGTACTCAGATTTGTTGGAAAATAGACACTGCGAACAAATCCTGGGAAGAGAAGTTGTTCCAAGGTTTTTATTATTGCTGTTTTGGTGTACAGCTAGTCTTCGAACTTACAACAGTTCATTTACGTTCAAAGTTACAGCAGCACTGAAAAAAGCGACTTACAGCTCTTCTTCACGCTTACAACCGTTGTGGCATCCCCATGGTCATGTGATCAAAATTCTGACTCCTTCCAACAGACTCACATTTATGACAGTTGCAGTATCACGGGGTCACGGGGTACGCAAAGTCAAATGGGAAAGCCAGATCCACTTAACAACCGTGCGACTAGATTAACAACAGTAATGATTCACTTAACAACGGCAGCAAGAAAAGTGGCAAAATGGTGGCAAAACTCACTTAACAAATGTTTTGCTTAGTAACAGAAATTTTGGGTTCAATTGTGGTCATAGGTCGAGTTACCTGTACAGAAAATTAGAATGGTTGTCTAGTCTGATTGTTGTCTGATTCAATTTCTCTCTCTTTCACTGCCCGTTTCAGCTGATTTATTAGCTGATCTTTCCTGTACAGACTGCCAGATCTGCTCAAGTTCACCCACAATTCCAGCATACTATAATTATATTTTAGGAAAATGCTTTCCCCGAGCCAACAAAGAAAAGTCAGTTAGGTGAAATGGGTAGTAAAAAAAATGTGATGAATAAATAAATAAAAGTTGACAACATAGACAAATACAGCATTCACGCTTTGTCTTGTACAAGGCAGAGGTTTGTCTCGTACATCAGGCTTCAGAGAAGCTGAAGTTTGCAAAACTTTAGCAAAACTTCATCTAAGGCGGGAAAACAGCTCAGAAAAAGGATGTTTGGATTCTTGAATCCACTGCAACGTTTTACCGCAAAACAAAGTTGCATGGTTTTACAAAATAATTAGTTGTTTTTTTTTCCACAGCTGTGAACCTGAATCAGGGAAATCCAAGATGAAATTTCAACTTAATCGTGGAGACCGCTGAGTGATCTTGAGCCAGTCCCACTTCGCAGACTGACTAACCTCCCAAGATCGTTGTAAGGAAGAAACAGGTAAGAATTAAACCAACAAACACCATAGAGAAAAGAAGTGTTCTTATTTAAAGGAATCATTCTTCAGAAATAATCATTCGTTAAGACAAGCAAAGCCAAAAATTAAAGATTAGTTCACAGCATTTTAAACCGCTTGGATGTTTTCCACTTTCGGGTACTTTACAATTCTATTAAAAGCATTGTATTCTAATCTATTAAAAGCATTGCATTCTATTAAAAAGTTACTTCCTGAGAAAGGTGTGAAAACAAAATTAACCGCCTTTTAACCTCAGCGCTGTTTTTCATTTTCATATTTTAGTAAAAAAAAAAAATATTCTACAAATGTACAGTAATATTATAATTGGCTTTACATGCACCCTGCTTTTCTTTTTTTAAAAAAAACAATGCCTTATTTGTACAGCTTTCAGAAGTATCGACTTTTGTTAGCATCTTCTGTCTGAAGAGAACTCCTAAATGTTACTACATCATCGACACATTAAAAAGCAGATCTCCGGAATCAGATAACAAAAGAAAACAGCTCGCTTAATGGACCTCAATGTCTACTTTTATTGCTTAGGACAGTGATGGCTAATCTTTTTGCCGTCGTGTGCCAAAAGCAGGGGGAGTGTGTGGGGGGTCATGCGCGTGTGTGCCCACACCCATAATTCAATGCGCCCTGCGCACGCACGCATGACCCCCCCCTACATTCCCCCTGCTTTTGGCACGGTGGGCCTGGTAGGCCCGTTTTTTCGCCCTCCCCAGGCTCCAGAGGCTTTCTTTGAGCCTGGGGAGGGCGTAAACAGCCTCCCCCTCCCCGAGGCTAGAAACAGCCCATTTCCCGACTTCCGGTGGGACTTGAAGGCCCATTTTTCACTCTCCCCAGGCTCCAGAGGTTTTCTAGGAGTCTGGGGAGGGCAAAAACGGCCTTCCCCAACCTCCTGGGGGCCGGAAACAACCCATTTCCTGACTTCCGGTGGGCCCGAAAATCAGCTGGCCGGTGTGCGAATGCGTGTTGGAGCTGAGCTAGGGCAACGCTCGCGTGCCCACAGATATGGTTCCGTGTGCCACCTGTGGCACGCGTGCCATAGGTTCGCCATCACGAGTTTAGGATATGATGAAGGGACATGAAGTTTTGGAGAAAAAAAAATGCCTAAGAAACAAAATTAAGCCTGGGAGTTTGGCAGCAAAAAATTGGGAGAAAGACCAAAAAAATGAGACAATTTGAGTTAGAAAGATCTATCTGACGGCATGGGAAGGTAAACATTTAAATGGGTTAAATTTCTTAAGTGATGGCATTTTAACATGCTTTATCATATTTCTATGAAGATACTGCGTTCATCTGAAAATGATCCAATTTCCCTTGCAGATAATTTCCCTTTAAACATTCATCTTAAATTGACTGAAACTCCAGTAATGCAAACATATTTTGTTTTTTTTTTGTTTTTTTACCTGCCGGGTTTGTCTTAAATTCAGGGTCATCTCTTCAGAAACTGGCCATTATATTCTTATAGGAAAAACATGACTGCTCTTTCAGGAAATTTTACTCTACGCTAAAAATATCCAGAAACCTGATGTTCATTGCATAATTCCAGTAGCCAAAGATTTCTGATGTTGTAAATTAAGGACAGTTTATTTATTCAAATGTCTCTTTTTATGCATTTGCCAATTTTGTTCTTACTGTTCTGGGAACAATAATTTGGCTCCATCCCTCTTTTTTCAGCGGACTCCTTATTTTTCAACTGCATAAAAAAAATAAAACTTAACTGTGCAAATTAAAATAGAAGGGGGAACTGGATCTGGTATCTGCAGTTGGGATCAATCCCTCACATCTGTCCTGGTGGGATGAATAAAGCCAGAGGGCAATGTCCCTTTGCATGCCACACCCTGTTATTATGCCTTTTATTTTTCATGCAGGTCACACAAAAGCAGTTAATCTGGCTTTTTTTTCCTTCCCCCATTTTGGAAAGGTGTGCCAAATCAGCCACAACAAAGGGAGAAAGTACGCCTGATAAGGAACCACTAGGAATAGGACATTTCCCGCGCCCGCCAAACACCCCCCCCATGCTGTGATTTGGGAGAGAAGCAAGATGTAGACGATAGGCCCATCTAGTGGGACAGGCTAGGCTCCCAGGCGACAAGTTTCTCATCTATCCCAGATTTCAATAAAAGAAGATTATCCTATATGTAGAGCAGGGGGTGTCAAACTTGATTTCATTGAGGGCTGTGTTTGATTTTGGGGGGCGGGGGCAGGGCAGGGGTGGGTTCGAAATTTTTTTACTACTGGATCTGTGGGCGTGGCTTATTTTGTGGGTGTGGTTTGATGGTCATGTGACAATTCTTTAGGATTTAGCAGAGGTACTGGTCTACCAGGCTTTTAACTGCTTGCAGAGTTGTACCGATCTACCCATTTGTTTTTGGAGGCACTGGTCTACCACCACACTGCCTTTTAACACTTATCAGCTGTAGGGCGGCCCTTTGAAGCCCCGCGGCAAGAGTTTAAACAGGTTTTTTCCTTCTAGCCTATCAGCTGGGACTCGGGAGGCAGCGAATATATTGGGGGCGTGGCCAAATAAAAGATAAGAATAACGTGGGGGGCGGGAGGGCCCAGCTCACGAACAAAGAGAACCAGTTCAGTGATGTCATATTGTCACCGCTAACGGCTCGGCCGAACCGGGAGGAACCCACCACTAGGCCAGGAGGAAAGGGGGGGGCATGGCCAGCTGGACGTCACTCTTGTGGGGGGCGCCTGTGGTGGCCTGAGCACTCTCTCTGGCAAAAAAAATGGGCTCCTGAGCTCCATATTTGGCTGAATCACAGAATATCAGAGTTGGAAGGGACCTTGGAGTTCTTCTAGTCCAATCCCCTGCTGCAATGGCTTCCTGCAACCATCTGCCAGCGAAAATGGAGTTCGGGAGGGCTGCGGGTGGCCCGCCTGAGCTCCGTTTTTGCTGGCAAAGGCACCGCGGGGCAGTCCTTTGCTGTTTCCAGGGCCACCCTGCGGGCCAGATCTAAGCACTCCACAGGCTGGATCCGGCCCCCGGGCCTTAAGTTTAACACCCCTGATGTAGAGTCTTAGAATGGCTGGGTCAAAAGGGGTGGAGGTGGGGAATCTTTCTTTGGCCCAGCTGCTTTTAAAACTTAACTTTTGAACACTTGACTTTATAAAAAAAAAAATTCTAAAACTTTTTGAAACCAGCACAATAATATGGTTGAAAAGGAAGGCAGGGACAACAGTTCAGGAAACTAAATAATGATTATTTCCTTAGCAATCCATCGAATATATTTTGCCGGGCATAAAACCAACATGGTTTTCCCTTGTTAGTAGAAGACATAAAATCAGACCGTATAGAGGTAGTTCTCGACTTACAACTATTTGTTTATCGACTGTTCAAAGCTACGACGCCACTGGAAAAAAATTGATCTTCGACTGGCCTTCACATTTACGACTGTCATAGCATCACCGCCCTGAGTCCCTTCGGGGAGAAGGGCGGGATATAAATTTAATAAATAAATAAATAAATAAAATAATCCTCCTAATCACAGGATCAAAATTTGGCCATTGGCATGGATTTACGATGGCTGCAGCATCCTTGGGATCACATGACTGCCATTTGTGACATTCCCAGCTGGCTCCCAACAAGCAGAGTCGATGAAGTCAGATTTGCATAACAACTGCCCGATTCGTTTAAAAAGCGCATTGATTCGCTTAACTGTGGCAAAAAGTGTCGTAAAATCAGGTGTGACTCACTTCACAACTTCCTTGCTTAGCAACAGAAATCCTGGTTACAATCGTGGTCATAAATCGAGAGCTGCCTGCATTTGACAAGGGTTTACTGTTTAGCTTGCACAGATGAAGAATGCAAGTTAAGTTTCAACAAAGGAGAATATTTGCAGCTCAGAGGGTGAAATGAGGGGTGCTGGGTGCTCTCTGCGCTTGCTTTTTTTTCCTTGCAGACGTCTCATTACCACACAAGGTATCGTCATCCGTGCTAGAAGGGAATATGGTTTGCACTGATGATGGCATCTAATTTGGGTAGTGAAACGTCTACAAGAAAACTACCAAGCTCAGAGAGCACCAAGAACCCCACAGAGTCCTTTTCTTCCTTCTCCGCTCCACAAACCCCACTTCCTTCTAGCACTGATGATGTTACCTACTTATGGTAATGAAACATCTACAAGAAAACAACCAAGCTCAGAGAGCACGAAAGACCCCTTGCAGGTTAAGTTCCTCTGCTATGGAGAAATACCAGACTGTTTGGTACCTCAGCTCTAAGCTTGTTTTCAAAACATTAACTAAAACTCTTTGTCGGTTAACAGAAATCAGCGGGGCAAAGGAATGACTCTGTTTGCTCTTTTAACTTCATTAGCTAGTGAATTCTGAGAACTATGACAAACGGCAACAGCAGCTGCCTTCTCCCAAATTGTGACACAGATATCTTTATTCCCTTCCTCGGCTGCCGTTTGAGAATCTCTCCTTTTGCTCAAGTCAGCTGCTCCCTTTGCTTGGCTCAAGAATGAAGATGCCCCGAGTGGTTTTGGCAGCTGAATGATCAATGAAAGGACGTTTCCAAAACTGACCTCCGGTACTGGACAGACGAAGGAAAAAAGGAGATTTAAGAAGGCCATGCCAAAATCTGGCTGGCAAATAAGAACACACTGACATACTGGCCGGAGTGCAAACTGAATAGACAAGTTTTCTACACTGAAATTTTATGAGGAATAAAACTGCTGTAACTGCCTACTGCAGTGATGGCGGAACAGCTAACCTTTTTGCCATCACGCGCCAAAAGCAGGGGCAGCACGGGGGGCTCGTGCTTTTGGCATGTGACAGAAATTAGGTTACTGGTGGGCCCAGTAGGCCCATTTTTCACCCTGTCCAGGCTCCAGAGGCTTTCTTGGAGCCTGGGGAGGGTGGAAACGGCCTCCCTCACCCCACTCCTGAGGCCCTCCAGAGACCGGAAACGGTCCGTTTCCCGACTTCCGGTGGACCCGGAAGGCCGAAAATCAGCTGGCCGGCGTGTGTGCGTGCACTGGAGCTGAGCTAGGGCAATGCTCGTGTGCCCACAGGTATGGCTCCCTGTGCCACCTGTGGCACGCGTGCCATAGGTTCGCCATTGCGGCCCTATACCATTTCAGACAAATGGTTGCCCAATCTCTTCTTAAAAACCGCCAGTGTTGAAGCACCCACAACTTCTGGTGGTAAGCTGTTCCACTGATTAATTGTTCTGGCTGTCAGGACATTTCTCTCTAGTTCTACCTTCATTCTCTCCTTGATTAGTTTCCACCCCTTGCTTCTTGTCCTGCCCTCAGTTGTTTTGGAGAATAGCTTGACTCCCTCTTCTTTATGGGAGCCCCTGAGATATTGGGACATGACAGATGTCCTGTCACTCCTACTTACTTTTACTTTGCTAACAGTAAAAAGCTGAATTTTAACGCTAAGAGACAGACACCTGCTTAAAAAAAATCAAATTTACACATTGAATGAATTTTAAGCAGTTTCAGTTTAGAAGAATTTTTCATATTTTTTTTTTTTAATATTACAAGCTGGAAACAGTCATTATTATACTCCCAGCTTCAGGTTATTATCATACCATGAGAAGACAAAGTACTGTAGATAAGATCAACCAACCAAAAACAAATCGGAATTATTTTTTGTTTTTCTAACTTTAAAAAAAGGCATAAACTTAATTTGCCGGAAAACAGTTCTAAACTATTCCCATCTTCCCCATTTCCTCTTCCCCAAACCAGTGTCTTACCCAGGAAGAAAAATAAACGGAAGGCAAACAATTACCTGCTTTCTCGACAAACATTGCCATTAAATTTAAAAAATCCAGAAATAAAATTGTGCACCTTCTTTGTTGTTCCCTTTGACTTCCAATTTGCTAGTTTTCGTCACTGAGAGAGCAGATATAACAAGGAAGATCACTGTGACCCATAAAATAGAATAAAATTAAATTTGTTTCCCCAAGATGCACAAACCGAGCTATCAAATAACAAAGCTTATTAAGCCACTTCAGAATAATAATAATAAAAATATCTCATTACGTTGTTATTTTGTCAACACAGGGGTAACTGATGTCTAAATCCAGCTGATTGTTTTAACTAAGTGATGGTTCATATACTACCTAATGTGGCATCACAACATGAGATTTTTGGAGTGTTCCTTTTCCATAAACACGTGTTCCTTTGCCAAGCTAAGGTAAGAGATGGCAAAAATCCAAGTAATCATCTCTTTAAATAAACAACAACACACCAGTAGAGCAATATGAAAATCTACAATGCCTCCTGACACAAATGACCCAAGAATAGTATTGAAAGATAATCCTTTGAAAGAAAAAAAAAACACCTGAAAATACAAAAAGTCTGGATCACATTTGGATCGCACATTAGATGAATAGTTTAACTGGAATCCATACATTAGAACAACATATTTTGTCTGCAGTCAAAACCCAAATATTACTGTGCTTCCCCGAAAATAAGACCCACCTGGAAAATAAACCCTAGCATGATTTTTCAGGATGCTTGCAATATAAGCCCTATCCCAAAAATAAGCTCCAGTTAAGGTCGTCAGCCAGATGGGCACATTTAGTACTGTATTTTCCTGAAAATAAGACTTAACTGGAAAATAAGCCCTAGTGCATCTTTTGGAGCAAAATTAATATAAGAACCAGTCTTATTTTTGGGGAAACACAGTTTACATAACTCAGTCTTTTATCTGAACAAAACTACAATTGAGAATTGTTTAGGGGGATTTGATTGGCATGAATTGTAGGGGTAACACAGAAATATAATTCGCATTTTCTTTTAGTTCTGCCTTTTAGTCTACTTTGCAACACCTGATGTTAGTACAGGCAGGTCCTCGACTTACAACAGTCCATTTAGTGACCGTTCAAAGTTACAACGGCACTGAAAAATGTGATTTACGACCGTTTTTCAGAGTCACGACCGCTGCAGAATCCCCATGATCGCCTGATCAAAATTCAGATGCTCGGCAAGTGGTTCATATATTTATGACGGTTGCAATGTCCCGGAGTCACGTGATTCCCCCTTTTGTGACCTTCTGATGAGCAAAGTCAAGGGGGAATCCAGATTCGCTTAACAACTGTGTCCCTAACTTAACAACTGCAGTGATGGCAAGAAATGTCATAAAACTGTGGCAAGAAATGTCGTAAAAGGAGGCAAAACTCACTTAACAATCGTCTCACTTAAGGACAAAAATATTGGGCTCAATTGTGTCGTATGGCGAAGACTACTTAGAATACTGAGTCCTGGATTGTTTTTTTTTTTTTTTTTTATCAGCTTACACACCTCAGGGTAAGGATATTGTCAAAAACAAGTCCAGGCATAGATCAGAGGGAAAAGGCCTGGCATGCTTTATATGAACTTTATAGATAGTTGCCAACCACCGATGCTTCTGTCAACAAAGACATGGGAACAAACACAGACTAAAAGTATCTGAGGATTTTTAACACATCAAATTAGGTTTCCAGCTAACAACTCCAAAAAAAAAAAAACCCACACAAACTCAATGAGCTTATTATCAAATAAAAAAAGATGTTAAAGTAGATTTTTTTAATAAAAAATATAAAAAAGATGCTGAGACTCTAGAAAAAGTGCAGAGGAAAGTAACCAGGGTGATTAGGGGACCGGAGACTAAAACATATGAAGAACAGTTACAGGAAGTAGGCATGGTTAGTCTAGTGAAGAGAAGGACCAGGGGAGACATGATAGCTGTCTTCCAATACTTGAGGGGCTGCCACAGAGAGGAGGGGGTTAAGCTATTTTCCAAAGCACCTGAAGGCCAGACAACGAATAATGGATGGAAACTGAACAAGGAGAGAATCAACCTAGAAATAAGGAGGAATTTTCTGACAGTGAGAGCAATCAACCCATGGAACAGAAGTTGCCTCCGGAAGTTGTGGGAGCTTCATCACTTGAGACTTTCAAGAAAAGATTGGACTGCCATTTGTCAGAAATGGTGGAGGATCTCCTGCTTAGGCGGGGTGGTGGTGGACTAGATGACCTACAGGGTCCCTTCCAACTCTTGTTAATCTGTTATCTGTTATCATGACTGCAAAAATGGCAGGTATTGTGCTCAGTAGCATAACACCATTAAGTGCCCCAGCCATCAGAGTCTTCAGCAAACCTCTTGTGGTACTTTTGTGTTGTGTTATCTAGCAAGTGAAGGGAAATGACGTGTCCTCTTCTCCTTCTACTCTCCCACTGGACATTTCAGCACAAAAAAGAGGGCAAATGAAATGAAAGTGTGGCAATCACAACCGAAAAGCAACTTTTCCAGGCCTCCCATAATTTAGACCGTCACTCGGGACAAAGAATCTGATCTATGTTTGGATGTTCCAATTAAGGTTTCCGCTGCAGAAATACAGAGAGACCAGAGCAAATGCTTACGGGGCAAGAAAATAGAAGAGAATTCTTAATATGCCAAACGTTTTTTTTTTCCTTGACTATATCCTTACTTTCTTGTTTCCTTTGCACGTTTTACTCGTCTCGTTTAGTTTGCATTCGCTTTTAAACCATTGCAATTACAATCATTAATATCTTCATTTAAAAAGAAATGTCTGAAAGTCAGCAATGCAGGTTGCTTTGACTTCCCACCCACTGTGGTTTCTGAGAGGCAGATTCCTCCAGTCCTTTTTATTTAATGCAGCACACAAAGTTGTGAAATAACTAATGCATAGCACAGAATAGAATAGAATAGAATAGAATAGAATAGAATAGAATAGAATAGAATAGAATAGAATAGAATAGAATAGAATAGAATAACAGAGTTGGAAGGGACCTTGGAGGTCTTCTAGTCCAACCCTCTGCTTAGGCAGGAAACCCTACACCACTTCAGACAAATGGTAATCCAACCTCTTCTTAAAAACTTCCAGTGTTGGAGCATTCACAACTTCTGGAGGCAAGTAGTTCCACTGATTAATTGTTCTAACTGTCAGGAAATTTCTCCTTAGTTCTAGGTTGCTTCTCTCCTCGATTCGTTTCCACCCGTTGCTTCTTGTAATCACTTCAGAAGCGATTCCAAACAATAGCTGATAAAGAAAAATGTTTGTGAATATAATAAGAGAATTTAAGAAAATATTGGGATAATGTTATGTTGTGAGATTTTAAATTTAAGGGTTTTAATTTATAGAGACGAAAAGGGGAAAATTGAATCTTATTAAGATTAGAGATTAGGATGAAGGGCAATATTCCTGACAGAACAATTAATAAGTGGAACGACTTGCCTGCAGAAGTTGTGAATGCTCCAACACTGGAAGTCTTTAAGAAGATGTTGGATACCCATTTGTCTGAAGTGGTGTAGGGTTTCCTGCGCCTGGCCAGGGGGTTGGACTAGAAGACCTCCAAGGTCCCTTCCAACTCTGTTATTCTATTCTATTCTATTGGTCTATAAAAACTAGAGAGAATAAACACTATGGCAAAAAGTGAATATTTAAATTGTGTTTGTAGATGACTAAAAATTATATAAATTTGTGAACCGGCCAATACTCTGTTCAGAACAAATGCATTGTATGTTTGTTTGTGTGTTCATGTAAAAAATAAAAAACTTTTTTTTTTACAAAAAGCAGCGATTCCACATAAGTGACTGTAAAACATGAGGACCTGTTTTAAAAATGCATGTTTTACTGGGATCCTGGAAGACTTCTATATACTTCGACGCGCTTTTCCAGAATAAAATCCAAAGAATTATATACCCAGCCTTTCAGCCTGAGGACAATATAGCAAACAATAACTATTTTTGACACTAAAATGGCAGTGCTCAAAAAGTACAAATGTATCGATGCTTTGTTGATAAGACACAATTGGCTACTTTGCCCAAGCTATACATTATATTTCGACACTCACAATAGCTGGATTCATACAATACGCTAAGCCTAAATCAAACTCATTACAGGCTTGGTGCAATGTGTGAATTGAGACATTGTCTACTATTAACACTGGGGGGCTGTAGTCCCGCAGGAAAACAACAACAAAAAATATAGACTTTTGCATATTACCTGACGGCCTACAAATGCTTATGTAAATATAAGCTGGCATGTATTCTCAAAACGTGGTTGCAAAAGACTATCATAAACACTTCCAGAGGCTTCCCTTCTCCGGAGACTCAGGGCGGCTTACAATGCGCTAAGCAATAGTCTTCATCCTTTTGTATATTTATACAAAGTCAGCTTATTGCCCCCACAATCTGGGTCCTCATTTCACCTACCTTTGAAAGGATGGAAGGCTGAGTCAACCTTGAGCCTGGCGAGATTCGAACCTGCAGTAATTGCAGGCAGCTGTGTTAATAACAGGGTGCATTAAACCACTGTACTACCAAGGCTCCTTCTCAATTTCTCAAGATACGATTCAAAAAATAACATAGGCATAATTAATTCTTCTATACGTAACGTCTGAAATCCCAAACATACCTAAAACTAAAAATATAATAAAAAAGGAATCGGAATCAGAAGGTCTTGGAGGCCTTCTAATCCAGCCCCCTGCTCAAACAGGAGATCCTATACCTGTGATGGTGAACCTATGGCACACGTGCCGCAGGTGGCACGCGGAGCCATATCGGTGGGCACATGAGCGTTGCCCTAGGTCAGCTCCGGCGTGTATGTGTGCACTGGCTAGTTGATTTTCAGGCCTTCCGGGCCCACCAGAAGTCAGCAAATGAGCTGTTTCCGGCCTCCAGAGGGCCTCCGTTTTCACCCTCCCCAGGCTCCAAGAAAGCCTCTGGAGCCTGGGGAGGGCAAAAAGCGGGCCTAACAGGCCTACCGTGTCATAAGCGTGGGGGAGCGTGAGGGGGTTGCATGTACATGCACGGGAGGGCATTAAGTTATGGGTGTGGGCACATGCGTGTGCGACCCCCCCCCCACGCTCCCGGCACGTGACGGCAAAAAGGTTAGCCATCACTGCCCTATACCATTTTAGACAAGTTGATGAAGCATCCACAACTTCAGAAGGCAAGTTTTTCCACTGTTTAATTGTCCTGTTAGGAAGTTTCTCCTTAATTCTAGGTTGCTTCTTTCCTTGATTAGTTTCCACCCATTGCTCCTTGTCCTACCCTCAGGTACTTTGGACAATAGCCTGACTCCCTCTTCTTTGTGGCAGCCCCTGAGATATTGGAACACTGCTATCATGTCTCCCCTAGTCCTTCTTTTCATTAAACTAGACATACCCAGTTCCTGCAACCGTTCTTCATATGTTTTAGTCCCCAGGCCTTTAATCATCTTAATTGCTCTTCTTTGCACTTTTTCCAAGTTCTCAACATCTTTTTTTGTAGAGAAAAAAATGGGAGCAAACATAAAGAAGCAATCCCACTGAAATGGGCATAATCAGGTTTAATGGATTATAATACAGGTAGCCCTCAACTTACAAGCCATTTCTCTAGCAACCGTTCAAAGTTACAACAGCCCTGAAAAAACTTACAAGCAGTTCAAAACTTAACTACTATTGCAGCATCCCCACAGTCACGTGGGCAAAACTGAGGTGGCGCAGTGGTTAGAGTGCAGTACTGCAGCTACTTCAGCTGACTGCTAGTTCGGCAGATCAGCGGATCAAATCTCACCGGCTCAAGTTTGACTCAGCCTTCCATCCTTCCGAGGTGGGTAAAATGAGGACCCAGATTGTTAGGGGGCAATATGCTATTTAATATACTGTCTTTGATGTAAGCCGCCCAGAGTCCTCAGAGAGTGGGCGGCATAGAAATATGACTAATAAAAATAAAATAAAAAATAAAAAAAGCCTCAGACATTGATAACTGGCATCTATTTATGCAGATTTAACAGAGTTGGAAGGGACCTTGTAGGTCATCTAGTCCTACCCCCAACTGTGGGGGAAGCCAGATTTGCTTAAGAAAACCGTGCTTCGTTTAACAACTGTGTGATTTCCTTAACTGTGGGGGGGGAGGTCATAAAATAGGGTGTGATTCACTTAACAAACTGCTTCTTAGCAACGGAAATTCTGGTTCCCATGGACGCCGTTGGTCAAGGACTACCTGTAATCATAATCAGGGTACCAAGATTCCAAATGCTGGATAAGAAGGCGAGACAGCCCAGCAATCCATGTTAGAATCTCAGACTTAGAAAACCTTTCGGTTTGGCCCAAACAGATACAGGAAGTCCGTGACTTACGACCAAAACCGAGCCCAACGTTTTTGGTTTTTAAGTGAAGCATTTAAGCAAATTTTGCCCCGTTTTACAACCTTTCGTGCCACAGTTGTTAAGTGAATCACTCACTGCCCCTTGCAAAGTTTGTAACCTGGTTGTTAAGTGAATCTGGTCTCCCCATTGACTTCACTTGTCGGGAGGTCACCAAAAGTGATCACGTGACACTGCAACCGTCATAAATAGGAGTCAGTTTCCTAGCATCTCAATTCTGATCATGTAATCATGGGGATGCTGTAACAGTTGTGTGAAAAACAGTCATTAGCAGAGGTGGTATTCAGCCGGTTCGGGAGAATCGTGCAGTCCTATTTAGGCACATTTTTGAGGCTGGGCGCAAGCACGAAAGGTGTGCACACACTCACATTTTTGGTGCTGGCCAAACCGGTAAGTCAATTATGTGAATTCCACTTCTGGTCATAAGTCACTTTTTTTCAGTGACATTGTAACTTCGAACAGTCGCTCAATGAACTGTTACAAGTCAAGGACTACCAGCAGCAGTGGGCCTTCCTTCCCTTGGACACGTTCCAAAGAAGTCTAGACAGCCATCCTTTTCGCCTGGATTCCTTCAAGGAACAGGAGGTTGAACTCAATGGCCTCTTCCAGTTCTAGACTTCTATGAAAGAAGAGGAACAGAAACTACAGCAGGGCCTTAAAAAGTTGCTCTTAGGAATCGCTCGCCCTACCCGGAGAGCCGAGGTTGCTTGTTTGCAAACAAAACTCTCCATCAGATCCACGGCTTAAGTGCTTCACGGATGTTAGTCACCTGACTGAGTCATCCGCTCCCAGGGCAGGGCACCTGAGGACAACAACAACTTATTTAAGATTCAGTTCACTTCCGTCACCTTGTTTATTAGTTGGGGACCGAGCGTTGCATCCTCTGTTCCTTCCAAGATCACATCTGAATTATTGTCCTTAAAAAAAAAACAACACACAATCTCTTCCTTCCTTCCCTACCTCTGTTAACATGGGATGGCCACTTTCGTAAGGTTGAAAGGACAAGCCAGGAACGGCAACATTCTGCCTCCTCATCGGGCTGCCATCCCTGGCTTCTTTTCAAACTTTACGAAAGCGACTGTCCCTTATTATAGAGACACCTGCGCAGAGGTGGGATTCACTTACCTTCCCTACCGGTTTGCAAATGTGAGTGCGTGCGTGCGTGCGCTCGCTTCCACGTACGCTCGGCCTTTTGCTCATGCTCTTTGCTCGCGCGCCTTCCGCGCATGTGCATGGCCTCCTAAACGCGGCTAAATAGGATGTCATTGTGTGGGCAGGCAGGGATTACTGCAGTCAGCACTACGGATTTGCCCGAACCGGCTGAATCCCACCACTGCACCTGCGGCCTCAATACTGTTTGCAGACTCCTCTGAAAACAATGGAGCTATGTCTCATACGGAAACACAGAAAACTGAAAGGCCAATTTTAAAAGGCTGAGCGAGCGTAAAGGGCTACGGAACTTGAAAAAAACATAAAGGGGGAAGAAACACCCCCCCCTATCCACTTGGATTCATTATCACTTTGCTTCAGGATTTTGGAGGGAGGAACCTGGTCCTTGTACCCAAACTTACTCTCTACTGAGGTCAATTTATACCTTTGCTGGGTCTAAGGCAGAGGTGACAAACTCAAGGGCCGGGGGACTGATCTGGCTCGTGGGGTGCTTAGATCTGGCCCACGGGGCAGCCCTGGAAACAGTGAAGGATCGGCTTGCGGCGCCTCTGCCAGTGAAAATGGAGCTCAGGAGGGCCACCCGCGGCCCTCCCCGAGCTCCGTTTTCACTAGCGGAGGGTTGCAGAAGGTTGTTGCAGCTGAAAACGGAGCTCGCAGGGGCCACGGGGGGCCCTCCCAAGCTCTGTTTTCGCTGGCAGAGGGTTGCAGGAGGCCCTCGCAGCTGAAAACGGAACTCGGGAGCCCGTTTTTGCTGCAGAGCACTCGGGCCACCACAGGAACCCTCCCCCCCCGACACAAGTGATGTCAAGCTGGCCATGCCAACCATGGCCATGCCCCCCCCCCCCGAGATCACATGCAATCCTGATTTAGCCCTCAATGAAATCAAGTTTGACACACCCTGGTCTAAGGGAATCTCTCTTGTGAAATTTACCCTGTTCCTCTCTCGTGTACCTTTCTCCCAATCCATCCGAAGCATCCTTTACAGGTGTGTGAGATGAGCTCTTACGCCTCTCCAAACACACATGCTCTTTTTCTGGTTGCAAAAGAAGGGGAAAAAATTGGTTCTGGTTGTCCTTGCCCCCCCCGCACCCCCCCGTTGGGTTTTCCCCACCTTCAAAGTTCAGAGATGTCTCTCTTTCCCAGCCCTCGAGGAAGCTATTATGGGATGGGAAGAGTTCGCTTCTTTGCGCGATTTCTCATTTCGCCTTCAACTTCTCCTGTCTTTTTTTTTTTCCTTCCAGCTTCTTAAAAGTAGGATATTTATCAGTACTGAACTCCGACAAAAACTTCATCCAAGGGCAACTGAGGCAAAACCAACTCATCCCACGGAGTGGGTGAATTTCACAGATGCAACTCCACCCCTCTCTCCTTCCCACTTCCTTCAGACTTTTAGGTTTTGATCAGGGAAAAACAAAAGGAGGGGGTGGGAATAAAACCTAACTTGGCCTGAATGTTTAAAAAGTGACCTTGGCACCAGCCCTTGCTTTCTTCTCTCCTCCGCTCTTCCTTCCAAGAAGACTCTCTTAAACAGCTCAATCCAAAGCAGCCCCCACCCCATATAAACATTTTCCCTATCTTGTGATTTATTTATTTATTTATTTATTTATTTATTTATTTTTTATTTATTTATTTATTATTTCAATTTGTATACAGCCCTTCTCCTAGTGGACTCAGGGCGGTGAACAGCCAGAACTAAAACACATGCCAATACAAAATTTAAAATTGTTAAAAGAATTACATAACTGGCCCAATTTAAAACAATTCAATTAAAACCCAATGACAATTTAAAACTAAAAAACTAAAAAAGACTAAAAAAAAAAAGGCCCCCAAAACAACAACCTACATCATCCCCTTATCTTTTTTTTTCCCCCTTGCCTGGAACCTGCCAGATGGATCTCTCTCCTTGCACAAGTTCGTAAAAGGTCGACAACTCGCAAAACTTCCTCAAGTCCCTTAACTATGTCCCTAGTTGTTATTTACTACCCCTTAGTCTTACACCCACCGGGGCCTGGCTTCACACACAACACCCCAAGTAACCAAATCCTAACCGTTGCATTCTTGCTCCCTTTCCGAATGCACAAAACCCAAATACACACCAAGGGTCTCTTATCAGCTACAAATAGTTTACTGCACTGTTAGAAATATTTCCACCACCCTCCTCCTCCCACCTCCCAGCCCAAAACGGTTCCACTCACTCTTGCTTGCGCCGAAAACACCATCTCTAGCCAAGTGGCTCTCTGCACGATTTTAGGCGGATCCTAATAAGGTGCTACCCACCTCCAGATTTAATTGCATTTTTATGGGGTACAAGAGGGGAAGAAGAGCCTGGGCTTGTGTGTGTGTGTGCCTCCCCCTTTTTTCCGGAGAGGGCAATGCAGACCCCCACCCCAAACCTTCCTTACTCTCCGCAAATGAGCGGGGTACAAGAAGGGGAAAGAGAGTTGGATCAATGTTTGGGCATGCACGTGTAGGACAAACCGCGAATCTAGGCTTGTCTAGGCTCGTGCATGCAAGGGGGAGGGTGTAGGGGCGTGCGGGAGGGGGGGCATGTTGGAAAGAGTGGGGGGCTGTGAAAAGGAGAAAGTGAAAGGAAATGAGAAAAAAAAAAAAACCGGAGGTTCCCAAGGCCCTTCTTGGAACGAACCGGTGGGGGCGGGTGGGGGGGGGAGGAAAGGAAGGCAAAGACAGCAAACTAGCAAGGAAGACCTCGCTCCGAGCAGGCGCACTTTGGCTCACCTGACGATGCCGCCGCGGAGGGAGGGAGGGAAGGAGGAAGGAAGGGCTTGGTGGTCTCGCGCCGCGCCGAGCCGCCGCTCTTATCCGCGTCTCCGCTCCAACTGCCCCCCCCCCGCCTCCCGCCGCGAAGCTCTTCCTATTTCCCTTCCTGCCTCCTCAAGCCCCGCCCCCCCCGAAAGAAGCGACGCGGGCGGGCGCTGATTGGCGGGAATCGAGCGGGCGGGCGAAAGCGGACATGTGCCAGCCCGGGAGAAGGCGGCGCCGTCGCCTCCTGGTCTCCCTTCGCTTTTCTTTTTCTTTTTCTTTTTCTTTTTCTTTTTCTTTTTTTCTTTCTTTCTTTCTTTCACTTCCCTTCTTTCTTTCTTTTCCCTTCCCTTCTTTCTTTCTTTCTTTCTTTCCCTTCCCTTCCTTCCTTCTCTTCTTTCTTTCTTTCTTTCCTTTCCTTTCTCTTCCCTTCTTTCTTTCTTTTCCCTTCCTTTCTTTCTTTCTTTCTTTCTTTCCCTTTCCTTCCTTCCTTCTCTTCTTTCTTTCCTTTCCTTTCTCTTCCCTTCTTCCCTTCTTCCCTTCTTTCTTCCTTTCTTTCCTTCCTTCCTTCCTTTCTTCCTTCCTTTCTTTCTTTTCCCTTCCCTTCCCTTCCCATCCCTTCCCTTCTTTCTTTCTTTCTTTCACTTCCCTTCCTTCCTTCCTTTCTTTCCCTTCTGTTCCCTTCCCTTTCCTTCCTTCCTTCCTTTCCCTTCCCTTCTTTCTTTCCTTCCTTCCTTCCTTCCTTTCTTTTCCCTTCCCATCTCTTCCTTCCTTCCTTTCTTTCTTCCTTTCTTTCCCTTCCCTTCTCTTCTTTCTTTCTTTCTTTCTTTCTTTCTTTCACTTCCCTTCCTTCCTTCCTTCCTTTCCCTTCCGTTCCCTTCCCTTCCTTCCTTCCTTTCCCTTCCCTTCCCTTCCCTTCCCTTCCTTCCTTCCTTTCCCTTCCCTTCTTTCCTTCCTTCCTTCCTTCCTTCCTTCCTTCCTTCCTTCCTTCCTTTCTTTTCCCTTCCCATCTCTTCCTTCCTTCCTTCCTTCCTTCCTTCCTTCCTTCCTTTCTTTCTTCCTTTCTTTCTTTTGCAAAACGGGGGTTGTGGGAATGCAAGGGGGAAGGAGGGTGGGAAGGATCAGATGCCCGTGCAAACTTGCTGAAAGGAAAAGGATGCTGCAGGGACCTTGGCAAGGGTGGGGAAGGCTGTCGTACACCCACCCTGCGAGGTAGCCCAGGGGTATTGAGGTCCCGTGCTTCGGTTGAGTTGGGCTGGTGTAAACGATGGGAGTTGTAGTCCTAGTACCAATTTGGGCATTGGCTGAGCATTGCAGACTTGGGGGAGAAGGAAGCTGGGATCAGACCGAATAAGCCACCCTCTCTTCGAAGAGAAGAGAGGGTGACGGAATGAACGTGTGAATCCTTGCACCTTCTTGTAAACCCCAGAAAGTGTTTCCGAGGCGGAGGCTTTCATGAAGCACAGTCTGCTTCGTGCTTTTGATCTGAGGCAATTCCGAGTGGTATCTCACACCAAACCAACCATGATTTATCGAGTCAGTGACAAAGGATAGGATTTGTCCCCACAATGCACAAAGCTATTCATCACGGTTTACGAATCGCACATGGCTTGGTTCACACAACACAGCCAGCCCGAACGAAAAACTTAAATGCATTTGCAGACAAAGTTGGCCAAAATTACGCTTTTGCTTGCTAAGTTGTTGTTTTTAGGATGCCTCGTTTATCGACGGACTAAACATTCTAAACTCAGGTCGGCAGCTGTACAGTTAAGGCAACCGAACACTTCAGAATATTGGTGTTTTTTTTGCCATTTCTATAACCTCGGTGATCGAGCATTTAAGCTGCCTTCTCGGGTGATGGCACTTGCCGGAGAATTGCAAATCCTCGAGATGCTTGTCTTTAAGCATTCGGCTTTGATTCGGTTAATGATGTCTTTTAACTTGCTGGCGAACACGTCCTTGAATTTGATAGGCCTTCTGAATAGAGATGTACGGGATTAGAGTGTAAATCCCTTAAAAATTACTATTTATGATTGAGGTTTAATACTTGGCCAGCCCGTTGTAAACAAGCCACTCTTTTTTTCACAGAGGTTTTATGTGCTTCAACCACTGGATCCCTTGAGGGAGGGGATCTGGGATCTCTTGGGTTTTAGACACAGTTTCGTGTGCAACAGCATTTCTCCCTACAAGTGCAGGTAAGTCCTCGACTTACAACAGTTCATTTAGTGACCAAAGTTACAACGGCACTGAAAAAAGTTACTTATGACCATTTTTCACACTTATGACCATTTGCAGAATGCCCATGCCCAGTTGTTAAGCATCAGTCAGATGCTTAACAACTGACTGATATTTATGACGGTTGTAGCGTCCCAGAGTCATGTGATTCCCCTTTTGCGACCTCCTGACAAGCAAACTCAGTGGGGAAACCAGATTCACTTAACAAACATGGCAAGAAAAGTCGTACGATGGGGCAAAAACCGCTTAACAAATTTCTCACTCAGCAACATAAATTTTGGGCTCAATTGTGGCCATAAATCGAGGATTACCTGCTTTCCTCGTTTAGTAGCCACAATGGAAACCAGCCATTTGGTCGTTAAACAAAGAGAAACCGCAACTTATGGCCTTATTTCAGCTTTCCTTTGCTTTAGAGACCTGCAAAGGTTGTCAGTGCAAAAATTGGTCACAAAGTTACCATATTTTTCAGAGTATAAGGCACACCGGACTATAAGACGCACCTATCTTTTTTTGGTGAGGAAAACAAGAAAAAGGAATCTGCCTCTGCCTCCCAGCAATTTTGCCTCGTTGCAGCAAACAGCAAATAGCCTGCTTTATTTTCATTTTCGTTTTCAGCATAGCTTGATAAGCACAAGAAAAAAAAATCTGCTCCCAGCAATTTACCTCCTTGCAGCAAGCAGCAGAGGCCTGCGCAATCCCTGAAGCTTGAAACAGCTGGGAGGCCGATCCAACGGACAATCAACTTGTGCTAATTAGGCTGTGCTGAAGCTGAAATGGGCTATTTCTTCTTGCTTGCTGCAAGGAGGTAAATTGCTGGGAGGCAGAGGCCAAAGGGGGGGCAGTGGGTGGGCGGGGCTACATTTGGTGTATAAGACGCACCCAAATTTTCACCCCCTTTTAGGGGGGGAAAAAGGTGTGTCTTATACTCCGAAAAATACGGTACTTTTTTCATTACCTTCGTAAGTGTGAAGAGTCGCTAAGCGAGGACTACCTGTAGAAAAAAATTAGTAGGATTGCTCAAGTTTTTAACGGTTGAAATTTTGAAGAGAAATTCTCAAGCAAAGCAGACCGAGCTGACTGGCTTTATGTAATCATTTTCCCTATGTTAATTTGAGGCTCAGGTTTTTCATCATCGCTGACTTTTGTAGAAGTCATCAAACATAAACGGTGCAGAAGAGACAGGATTCTTACAGGATCGCTTTCAAAAAAATTACCCTATATATACAATTTTATCAGACTTATCTCTCTCTGCATACGTTAGTAATAGTTGTTGCACAGAATTTTCACATGGCTTCAGAAGGCTAAGTCACCTGCCTGCATTAGCAAGAAGAAAACAGAGGCTGGCCTTTTTAAAAGGGGGTGTACTGTGCATTGCGTTTATTTATTATTTATTAAATTTATACGCCACCCATCACCTAAGTTAGTTAATTGGGGACGCGGTGGCTCAGTGGCTAAAATGCTAAGCTTTTCGATCGAAAGGTTGGCAGTTCAGTGGTTCAAATCCCTAGTGCCGCGTAACAGGGTGAGCTCCCGTTCCTTGTCCCAGCTTCTGCCAACCTAGCAGTTCGAAAGCACGTAAAAAATGCAAGTAGAAAAATAGGGACCCCCTTGGGTGGGAAGGTAACAGTGTTCCGTGCGCCTTTGGTGTTTAGCCACATGACCACGGAGACATCTTCGGACAGCGCTGGCTCTTCGGCTTTGAAACGGAGATGAGCACCGATCCCTAGAGTCAGGAATGACTAGCACATATGTGCGAGGGGAACCTTTAACCTTTACCTTTAAGATACAGTAGTAAATATCTAGATCACCCGATCACAAAGTTTTCTTTGAATTACCGTGATTTGTTTAAACCTGAAACTATAAATTAACATCGGCAAACGCTAATACTTTTTTTGCTACTTGCCATACATCACCAGAGGAAAACCACAACTGTGCCATTTTCTCAAATAATAGGATATTCATATCAGGATCCACATATTCGGTTACTTAAAAGTTTAAGTCACCTAAGTTAGTAAACATCTAGATCACCTGGTCACCAGGGATGAAATGCTCCCAGTTCGGACCGGATCGCCCAATCCGGTAGCAATGGCGGCGGGTGGTTCGGAGAACCGGTAGCAAAAATCCCTGCCCCCCCCCATGCCCAGCTGAGCCACACAATCATCAAAGGCTTTTTTTTTTTTACTTTTAAAAGCATTTTTTCTACAACCTCTTCCGATGAAAAATGCATTTAAAAGTAAAAAGAAAAAGCCTCTGTTGATCGCACAGCTCAGCTGGGATCGTCAGAGGCTTTTCAAAGCATTTTTTTCTGCAACCTCTTGGCCGAAGAGGTGGTTAAAAAAAATGCTTTGAAAAGTCTCTGACGATCCCAGCTGAGTTGCCTGATAGTCAGAGAGGCTTTTCAAAGCATTTTTTTAAAAGCCTCTCTGACGATCCCAGCTGAGTTGCCTGATCAGCAGAGGCTTTTCAAAGAGATCAGCAGAGGCTTTTCAAAGCAGAGGCAAGAGCCTTGGTAGTACAGTGGTCTAAAGCACCCTGTTATTAAGACCAGCTGCCTGCAATTACTGCAGGTTCGAATCTCGCCAGGCTCAAGGTTGACTCAGCCTTCCATCCTTTCTTAGGTAGGTAAATTGAGGACCCAGTTTGTGGGGGCAATAAGCTGACTTTGTATAAATATACAAAAGGATGAAAGCTATTGCTTAGCGCATTGTAAGCCGCCCTGAGTCTCCGGAGAAGGGCGGCATATAAATCAAATTAAAAAAAAAAAAAAAGCATTAGAAAAAATGCTTTGAAAAATTAAAAAAAAAAAGTTGGCCACACCCACCCAGTCACATTACCCCCCCCCCACCAACCCATGCCCACAGAACCGGTAGTAACAAATTTTACATTTCACCCCGTATCAACCCTGAGCTACAAATATTCCCCTTTATTAAACCTTTGACTCTGTTTTACAAGCCGTAACCACCGAGTTCACGTGACAGACGAGGCCCCAAGCCAGCAGACCGCTACCCCGAGCTTAACCCGTGCGTGTGAACCCTTCCCCTCTACGAAGAGAAACGCTGATGATCCCTGCAGGAGGAAAACTCACCCTTTTTTTCACATCAACCGTTCACAAGACATGGCAGGCAGGACTTCGTAGGCAAACATACAGGGAAGATAGAGGAGAGGACTTGGATGGATGGATGGAGGTGGCTTTGTTGATCCTTAACATCACACTTGCCGAAACGTAGGGGGGTTAAAAAAAGAAAAACCTTAAGAGCAAACGGTACAGCTGACGGCAGAAAGTGTTTGTCAGGCATCTGAGGACATCAAATCTTTGGAACGCCCCCTCTTATAACCTCGCCCCTTCTCCCTCTTCATCTTTCTACCCTCACGACAGCTTTACGTTCTTTGCTTTCTTGCGGCTTGCCTTGTGAACAAATGTCCTTTTAAACAGCAGGGCAGTGATGTCAGCCAGACCTTTTATGACTTCAATGTGACGTCACCCTCTTTATCCTTCTCCTCCTCTTCCTCTCTTTAACAAAAGGGAAGGGGAATTGTTGTTGTTTTTTTCCCTCCAGAAACGCTTTCCAGATGTTTGAATAGAATAGAATAACAGAGTTGGAAGGGACCTTGTAGGTCATCTGGTCCAGCCCCCTGCTCAATGGCATTTAGCAATAGCACTTAGATTTATATGCCGCTTTATAGTGCTTTACAGCCCTCTCTAAGCGGTTTACAGAGTCAGCGTATTGCCCCCAACAATCTGGGTCCTCATTTTATCCACCTCGGAAGGATGGAAGGCTGAGTTCAACCTTGAGCCTGGTGAGATCTGAACTATCAAATTGCAGGCAGCCGGCAGGCAGCAGAAGTCGCCTGCAGTGCTGCACTCTAACCACTTCAAGCAGGAGACCCTGTGCTTATTTTTGACAGATGCGAGTCCAGTCTCTTCTTGAAAGCCTCCAGTGATGAAGCTCCCACAGCTTCTGAAGGCCAGCTGTTCCATTGGTTGATTGTTCTCTCTGTCAGAAATGTTCTCCTTATTTCTAAGTTGAATCTCTTCTTGGTCAGTTTCCATCCATTATTCCTTATCGGGTGCTTTGGAAAATAGCTTGACCCCTTCCCCTCTGTGGCAGCCCCTCAAATATTGGAAGACTGCTCTCATGTCTCCCCTGGTCCTTCTCTTCACTAGACTAGCCATGCCCAGTTCCTGCAACCGTTAATCATCTTTTAGCCTTCAGTCCCCTAATCATCTTGTTTGTTCTTCTCTGCACTCTTTCTAGAGTTTGCAAGGATAGAGGTCTACAGATCCTACAGGAGAGAATGTATGTTGCTCAAGGTTGAGTTTTTGGTGTATCTTGAGCTGGGGCTGTTTTCTGCAGGTATTTGGTCGCCAGGCTGCATAACATCAATGCATGCACTGGCTATGAACAGCCGGCAAAATCCACTCTCCCATGCACGGATGAGATTACACAGCCTGATGAGGAAACATCTGCAGGGAAACAGCCCAGCTCAGAAAGAACCCAATACAGATCCTGATTACTACATCGTAAGTATGTGGGCTGGGTCCAGGATTGTGTTTGGCAAATAAGCACTTAAGTCATGTGTCAGGCACATATGTTCATTTATGCATAATGCAGATACCTTATAGACATTGTACCAGTGGTGGATTCAATTTTTTTTACTACCGGTTCTGTGGGTGTGGCTTGGTGGCTTGGCGTACGGGCCACAACAGACATCGAGTTGGTCACACCCACACAGGTTTTGTGGCTCCCGGTGTTTTCTGTGGGAAATGGATCCAAATGGCTCTTTGAGTGTTTAAGGTTGCAGACCCCTGGCCTAGGCCTAGGACAGTGATGGCTAACCTTTTTGCCGTCGTGTGCCAAAACGGGGGGAGCATAGGGGGGCCGTGCATGCGTGTGCCCACACCCATAATTCAATGTGTGTGTGACACCCTCCCCCCACTTCCCCTGCTTTTGGCACGTGATGGCACAGTGGGCCCAGTAGGCCTGTTTTTCACCCTCCCGAGGCTCCAGAGGCTTTCTTGGAACCTGGGGAGGGCAAAAACAGCCTTTCCCACACCCCCGGAGGCCCTTCGGAAGTCAGAAACAGCCCATTTCCCAACTTCTGGTGGAACCGGAAGGCCCGAAAATCAGCTGGCCGCAAGCACATGCATGCTGGAGCTGAGTTAGGGCAACGCTCGCGTGCCCTCAGATATGGCTCCACGTGCCACCTGTGGCACCCGTGCCATAGGTTCGCCATCACGGGCCTAGGAGCATCTCGGAACCCTATAAAAATCCATCCATTCCTAAGCCAAGGGATCAGCCACCCCAGAAACATGGCTTATGTCAAGGAAGTTTCCGGATTCCAAATAAGCCTTTTTTTCCTTGCAGCCAGTCAGTCTCCATTTTATTTCCAGCACCTTTCTTCCGGCTTGGAACCGGACCGGATTCCAATGGTGTTAACAGATATTGTTGGAGGATGTAAGCTGTTCCGAGTAAAGCTGCCTTTTGCAATTGACCGATGTGGAGTTTGTCAATGCCAATGGTATTCGAATGATGCTCCAGTTGTTTTGGGATGCCTATTACTATTGGTGCTACCTCGGTCATTCTATGTCTATTTACAGGTCTGGTTTTGTTATCTTCTACAATTATTATTACATCACACCTGCAAGAGCAGTCTGGCATGAACCTGAATACTTTTATACTCTGAGTGGGTTCTCTGATATCTCAGATACGATCTCAGGTACATACCCTTATAGCTAGTCATTTGCACTTAGAAGAGCCACACAATCGTGACTTCATGCACACCCACCCACACCCATACAGGCTGTTGATTTCATAGCTGTCAATGTGCCAGCTTTCCTAAGAGACCCGACTGCTTGTTATTGGAAGCTCAGTTAGACTATATTCAAGGAGATGGTTGCACAACCGAGCCTGTCCGACGGAGGTCTGAAACGTACGAGGGCATCAAGTTTGTTTGTTTTTTAATTTGATTTATATGCCGCCCTTCTCCGAAGACTCAGGGCGGCTTACAATGTGCTCAGCAATAGCCTTCATCCTTTTGTATATTTATACAAAGTCAGCTTATTGCCCCCACAAACTGGGTCCTCAATTTACCTACCTTAGAAAGGATGGAAGGCTGAGTCAACCTTGAGCCTTGGCGAGATTCGAACCCTGCAATAATTGCAGGCAGCTGGTCTTAATAACCAGCTTAATAACAGGGTGCCTTAGACCACTGTACTACCAAGGCTCTTCCAAGTTCTTTGGAAAGTGGCATTATTTCATAAAATGGGTCCTGTGACCAGAACCGTCCTGCAGGGACGGGGAAGAAAGAGAGGCACCTCGGACGACCAAGAGGAACAGGCAAGTTCTTGTTTTTAGACAGCAAGACTTTTTGGTCACGCAACTCTTCCAATTCTGCTTGAAAGCATGGCCGGATTGACGGGTTTTGACTGCTTGCAGATCTCCCAAGCCTACAGAGAAACAGCAGCTGATCAACAGTCTGTTCCTCCTAGTAAACCACTGAGCATGGAAAACTCTCACTCAACTATCCCAGTTCATTGGATCGTATCTGATGGACCCCCTCACCATCACCCCTCACCAGAGGTGGGTTTCAGCAGGTTCTGACCAATTCTGGAGAACCAGTAGCAGAAATTTTGAGTAGTTCAGAGAACCGGTAAATACCACCTCTGACTGGCCCCGTCCCCATCTATTCTCTGCCTCCAGAGTCCCAGCTGATTGGGAGGAAACGGAATCCTCCCAGCTGATTGGGAGGAGATTTTACAGTATCCTTCCCCTGGAGTGGGGTGGGAATGGAGATTTTACAGTATCCTTCCCCTGCCATGCCCACCAAACCACGCCCACCATGCCATGTCACGCCCACCATGCCACACCCACAGAACCGGTAGTAAAAAAATTTGAAACCCACCACTGCCCCTCACCATACCACACCTAAGCTTTTCTTGTTCCCCTTTGAATGAGCACGTACTACACACTCCTAAAGGGAATTCCAGCTATCTCTGTCTGCTGAACATTTTTGAAGACCGCCATGGTTTGCTACCAAGCTTGAAAAAGACGTTTCTCTAAAGAAGGTGAGGGAAGACCCCCTCAGGGGTGGGCTTCAAAAATTTTTAGCAAGGGGTTCTCTGCCCGGTTGCTGGATGGACGTGGCCATGGTGGGTGTGGCTAGTAGGCCTCCTGCACCGCGGCGGGGTGGGGTTTGCCCTCCTTGGGCTGTGGAAGCTTTCTTCAAGCCTCCGGGAGGGCAAAAACGGCCTCCCCAGGCTCTGGAGGCCGGAAATGGGCCTGTTACTGGCCTTCCCAAACTTCCTGTAGGCTCGCTTTTCACCTTCCCTGAGCCTCCACATGCGCCCTGCTCTTACCTGCATCCAAAACAGGCCGCGTGGGGACTCCGGGGAGGGGAGAGGTGGGGTGGGCGGGGCCAACCAGGAGTGGGATTTGGGGGTTCTCCGAACTGCACAGAATCTTAGCTAGAGGTTCTCCCGAACCCCTGCGAACCCCCAACAGCCCACCCCTGAAGACCCCCCCTCTCCTAGAAGAATGAAATATTTTGAGAAATATTAAAAAGGCAGAATATTATATTTCCCTAAAGGAGGAATGGAGAAACATGCTCTTGGAGATAGAAAGAGATAACCCCCACTTTTCTTAAGAGCCCCCCCCCCAGTAGATTTTTTTTGCCCCTTAAGAAAGACTGGGCCATCCTATCTACAAAACAAAAGACCTTCAGCTCCAGGATGATAGGATTAAAGACATGACCCTCCAGGACATAATAGGATTAACCCACTAGCAGCAGAGCTCACTACCTTGCACAATCTCCTAAGGACGTTGCATCCGAGTCCAAACTTCAACCAAACCTGAGAGCCCAGACAACCTACAGAGCCAGCTATGACCCCTATAACAGGCAATAGAATACATGTTCTTGCACAGGAACAGGAAGTTCAAGTGCAAAGCCCAAGAGAAGGTATACAAACCCCTAACTCTCAACTCCATATGGTCAGCTATCCAGAACCCATGTGGTTCTGCTTCATCATTAAACCATCTTTCCAATCAGCCTCCATGTTTCCAGTGTCTTTCTCCCAGCTTGGAACTTGAACCAGTTGGATATTTCTTCCAAACAACAACCACAACAACCCCAAAAGATAGGATTTCATCCTTCTCCCTTAAAAGAAAACAACAGCAACAACAAACCATCCAGCTGTGAAGGAAGAATTTGTTTCTGTCCACTTCCTGAGCTATTGGAAGAGTCACGATGCCCACAAGACAATTGCGTGGCTCAAAGCGAATTGAGAAACAGCTGATCTACCTGCTCTTCAAAAAAGATGCAAAAAGAGAGCCATCCCGGCTAGTCACTTCAGGACCTGTGAAATGTGGAAGGTGTTGTACAAGTTGTAAGCCCTGATCTTGCTCAAGTCTGTGGGAAGGTGAGTCAATGTGCCTTCGATTGCGTTGTCATCTGTTGAGTGATGTTGATCGCTAACAATATTGGGAAACAGAGAAGGAAGCATATCGTTCCAGAAAAGAGACAATACGTCAGCCATTGGTGTTGCAACAATGACAATCCACTGTTGCTATAATATAGAGTGGGAAGGGGACATTTAGGCCACTGAGTTCATCTTCTGTTGTGGTCAGTCAGCAGCCTGCGGAGCTGGCAGCGAAGTCAGACAGTGATGAGGCTGAGGAAGAACATGGGCCAGTCCTGGAGGCTGGGGAAGGCCCAGATGAGGGCTCTGCATCGGAGGCAGAGATGGGGCCAGGGCCATCTGGGAGTGATGTGCGGACTCCGGAGCCTCCAGAGGCTGACAGTAGAGAGGCAGAGGAACAGGAGGAGCCTGTTCCTAGTATGAGAAGAGCTGCCAGAAGGCAAGAGCAGCTAAAGCAGAGAGGACGACTCGGGAGTAGGACCAAGAGATGATTGGCCCCTCTCATAAGGCTTAAAAGGCCAGCAACTTTATCTTTGCCAGAAAACAACCGTTGAGAGAATTGCTTCTTGTTTGGCTATAGTTATTTCTTCTGTTCCTGAACTGTTGCCAAGAAAAGCCTTTGGCAGTTTGCCTGATTATCCCAAGGTCAGAGATAAACTAAAGAGTGGTGTTTTAAGGACTTTGCTTTCATTTCATTTAGAATACGCTGAGAATGAGTTAATTCTCAGCTGTTTTAATAAAATCTGTTTGTTTTTTTGGAACTGTTTTGCATTTAATATCAACTACGTGAGCCTGGATCACAACATCTTCTGCCCCAGTGCAAGGATCCAGACTGACCCAGAAAACGTCTTCTGAATCTCAGAAAGGAAGAAATTCTATAGGGCAGGCACAGGGGTGGGATTGAAAAATTTTAGCAACCGGTATGCTGCCTGGTTGCTGGGTGGGCATGGCCATGGGGGTGTCGCCTACTCGGCCTCCTTCACCATGGCGGGAGGGGGGGGCGTTTTCACCCTCTCAGGCTGCAGAGGCTTTCCCCGAGTCTCCAGGAGGGGAAAAATGGCTTCGCCTGGACTCCAGAGGCCCTCCGAAGGCTGGAAAGAGGCCCCTTTCCAGACTTCCAGAACTTCTGGGAGGCCCATTTTTCACCCTCCCAGAGCCTCTACGCAGGCGCTGCACTTACCTGGCATCCAAAATGGGCCATGTAGAGAGTTCTGGGAGGGGCGGGATGGGGTGGGCTGGTCAGTCAATCCTTGCAACTACTGGTTCAGTGAACCGGATTAAAATTAACATCCGATTTGCCCGAATCGGTTGGAACTGGCTGAATCCCACGCCTGGGCAGGCACTGCGACAGTGAAAAACACAGTTCCGTGGTCCTACAAAATGATATTGTTGAATAAGCGAGACCCAGAATACACCCTCCCTATCAGATCTGTGGATCCCACAAACAGCTTGACCTGATGCCCTGCAGAGGTTTAAAGACCGTAACGTTTATTCAGTCAAACAATAGTTAAACAAACTACGCTTTGACACATTGGCTGAACTCAGCCTGTTCTGTTCTCTTGCCTGCTGATCTCATCTCTCTGGAAATTTTTTTGTGAAATGCTTGTCTGAATGGAAGAGGAGACTCGACATGTCCAATTGTTATTAGTTTGCTTGACCGTTAAATGAGAATCCCGGGTACAGAGTCCGTTTTAAATGTTAATCGTTTCTTTCTTTTCTTTTCTTTTTTAAATGGGATCCAGATAGGATCGTTAGGTGAAATGTTCTGCGCACGAGACCCAGCCGAGCTAGCAATGGGGTGTCCATTCACGTTGCCAGAATAGATGTCGCTAAATTAAATACATTAATAGAATGCGTGGTTCTTGATTCCCCTTAACGGCAGTTTTTAATCTATGCTGAAGCAACGCAATTAAAATGAACCCACCGTTTCTTAGTCTTCATGGCCACTGAACTTACGCCATTTTCTGCTCTGTCGGTAGCTAGTGATTCTCAATCCTCGTTTCTCACGTGAATGGAAGGGGTTGAGTGGGGGCCGGAGATAGGCCCTTTTGGTGATAAATCTGTTTATACGGTGAGTTGCTTGCCTTGTTTCTCAAGAACCAATAAACATACTCCGATTAGCGCCTGACCTTCGACCTTCCGTTGTGAATTAAAAACTTGGCTTTTTAAATCGCTTGACCTGGTCTGATGGGGGGTTTTTAAGGGTTAAATTTTAAATTTTTAGATTTTAGATTTTATTTTGCATCGTGGCTTGTGTTTTTATTATTGTGAGCCGCCCTGAGTCCATTGGGAGATAGGGCGGCATATAAGCCAAATAAAATAAATAAATAAATAAATAAATAAATAAATAAATAAATAAATAAATAAATAAATGCATACATGCATGCATACATACATACAGCAAGACTTTCATGCTTTGCAAAACTGTGTCTCCTTTCTCCTTATATTTTGGTTCATCACCCCATCGTACCCTGTTTTTAAAAATGGCATTTGTAACTTCTAAGAGGAAGTATCTCTTGCTGACTTGAAAAATCTATTGTTTGCTGCTAGGTGGCAGTCTCCTGCAACACAACCAGAGCAGAGCTGCCAAAATTCTTATTCGCTTGAAATATATCAGATATACGGTATATTCTATGAATGCAAGAACAGCCCAAGTCCCGCAAAGCCAGACAGATGAATGATGCACATATGCAAGTAATTACAGATGCTCCCCCCTCCCGCCCATATCATCATCATCATCATCATCATCATCATTATTATTATTATTATTATTATTATTATTATTATTATTATTATTATTATTTATTGGTTAATCTTTAGTGAGATTCACAGCCTTTGAGGCTGGTTAATAGCTCAGCAGCTCGAGTCCTAACCAAGGACCTAGGAACTGTTAAGGTATCGTTGGAGGATGTAAGCTGTTCCGAGTAAGGTGGTTTTTTGTAGAGTCAAAATGTTCAAGTCCGGCAAATTTAGAATTTCTAAATAGCGGGGTAGCCCTTTGGGCTCCAATTACAATCGGGACAACACACGATTTCTTTTTCCACAGTCGCTCAACTTCAATTTGCAAATCCCGGTACTTTGTGATTTTTTCTTGCTGCTTATCTTCAATTCGTGCATCACCAGGTATTGCAATGTCAATGAACCATACTTTTTTCTTTTCAACTATTGTTATGTCAGGTGTGTTGTGGACCAAGTGCCTGTCAGTCTGAATCCTAAAGTCCCACAAGATCTTGAGTTTCTCATTCTCAATCTGATGTTCCCAGTGGTTTTTGCTGTACTCAAATCCAAACTTCTGGCACAATTTCCAGTGAATGATCTTAGCAACACGGTCATGGCGTGTTGTTGTTGTTGTTGTTGTTGTTGTTGTTGTTGTTGTTGTTATTATTATTATTATTATTATTATTATTATTATTATTATTATTATTATTATTTTTAGGGTATGCTTGAACCAAAACTTATCTCCATCACAAATTCAGTATTCAGTGACCTGGTTTTGCTTAATTGTGGTTTGTAGTCTATAGCACTACTGGGTTCATATCAGTGGTGAAATCCAATTTTTTTTACTACCGGTTCTGTGGGCGTGGCTTAGAGGGCATGGTGTGGCTTGGTGGGTGTGGCGGGGGAAAGGATACTGCAAAATCCACATTCCCTCCCCACTCTGGGGCCAGCCAGAGGTGGTATTTGCAGATTCTCTGAACTATTCAAAATTTCCGCTACCGGTTCTCCAAACGGCTCAATATTTCCGCTACCGGTTCTCCAGAACCTGTCAGAACCTGCTGGATTTTTACCCCTGGTTCATATTAAGCTGTAAACAGTGCCATATGCACCCACAGTGGCTGAAAATGTACAATATTCTATAACAAAACAGTAATTATTATGTCCCAATCCAAAAAGAACAAACCAAAACAAACAAATAAAAAGCAGCACCATAATATTTCACCTTGGTGTAATGGCTGATTGTACTTTGTAAACCTTTAGGGTAGTTTGCTAAACTTGAAGGCATGAGCATAACTGGAAAGGCAGTTAATAACTCTAAGTTCTGAACTTAATGGTCCTTTAGGGTCCCTTCTTCTTTAATTAGAAATATTTATTACTTTGCATTTACTCTATGACTCCCCCAGGCTTGTGATGCAATAGCAATAGCACTTAGACTTATATACCGCTTCATAGTGCTTTATAGCCCTCTCTAACTGGTTTACAGAGTCAGCCTCTTGCCCCCCAAAATCTGGGTCCTCATTTTACCCACCTCGGAAGGATGAAAGGCTGAATCAACCTTGAGCTGTTCAGAATCGAACTGCGGTAGTCAGCAGAGTTATCGTGCAGTACTGCATTCTAACCACTGCGCCACCATGGTTCTTCCTTCCTTCATCTTCTTCCTTCTTTCCTTCTTTCCTTCCTTCCTTCCCACTTAGCAATAGCACTTAGACTTATATATCATTTCACAGTGCTTTACAGTCCTCTCTAAACGGTTTACAGAATCAGCAGGTTTCCCCCAACAATCTGGGTCCTCATTTTACTGACCTCGGAAGGCTGAGTCAACCTTGAGCCAGTCAGAATCGAACTCCTGGCTGTGGGCAGAGTCAGTCTGCAATACTGCATTCTAACCACTGTGTTACCAGGGCTCTTGCAACCTCCTACATAACTAACTAACATCACCATCTGGGTAACGTCATAACTATCTCTGAACATGGTTCTTGGACTTTGTTCCGCTGTAATGGTTTCCTGACATTTTTGTGAATAAGTGTGTGTGTGTGTGTGTGTTAATTCAGCAGGAGCAACAGCTTATTGATTCAAGTGACACAAGGGCTCCAGTAGATGCTTCAGCAAACACAGAGGATGGGGCTGTTTAGGGAACAGCAAATATGAAATGGGAAGACTGGGAATTTCCAACTTCTTGTTATTTCAGCTTTTTTCCAGCACAGGATGCAACCCACTTATCTAATGAATACAGAACCATTGTCATAAATTTATTCTATTACCTCTGTGACAAGCCGGGACTTCCCCGGTGGCATTAAATCATCAAATTATATGTACTAGAAAGGGTGTTTTGGTTTGGTCGTGTCAAAATGAGAAAGAACAAATAGTTCCATTGCCTTTTGGGCAAAAGTTAAAGATGCTAGATAGGATTTAAAGGGGCAGTCCTTTATATAAGTGCACATTTATTTATTTTTCACGAAGGGCGGATGTGCATTATTTTTTGGCCTTAGCCCAACTTTGTTCCAAAGAGCTCAAAGCCAGGCAGGGAAACAGGCAGCCTTTCCCCAAATTTTTAAAGGCCTTCAACAAAGTTATCCCAGCCTTGGGTGAGAGCCCTCTAACCTTCCCTATAAAAAAGAAAGTAAAAAAGGGGGTTAGAAATAGGGCTACTGATATCTAGCTGATTGTTAGATATCAGCAGAGAGATATCGAAATCTTTGCTGCCATCTGTTGGATGCCTGGATTTTTTCCAGCCCAAATAGGTAAAGGTTCTCCTCGCACATATGTGCTAATCGTTCCTGACTCTAGGGAGCGCTGCTCATCTCCGTTTCAAAGCCAAAGAGCCAGCGTTGTCCGAAGACATCTCTGTGGTCATGTGGTCAGCATGACTAAATGCCAAAGGCGCACGGAACGCTGTTACCTTCCCACCAAAGGTGGTCCCTATTTTCCTACTTGCATTTTTTACGTGCTTTCAAACTGCTAGGTTGGCAGAAGCTGGGACAAGTAACGGGAGCTCACCCCTGTTACGCGGCACTAGGGATTCGAACCGCTGAACTGCCGACCTTTTCATCAACAAGCTCAGTGTCTTAGCCACTGAGCCAATGTGTCCCTTTATGCCCAAATATGGTAGCCCTAATTGGAAAAAAAGCTCAGGAGAAAAAAATTTAGCTGAGAATGATAGAATACAAATAGAAAGTAACATTGGTAGCTCAGGTTGAATTGTGGGATCCTTGGTGCTCTCTCTGAGCATGGTTGTTTTCTTGCAGACGTTTCATTACCCAACTAGGTACCATCATCAGTGCTAGAAGAAGTGTGCTCTCTGTTTATATATTCATGCCTTGCCCTGTGTTGATGGGAGAGTTCTTGGTGCTTCCTGGATTAGGTTGTTGTTTATTGTTTGACAGTTTGTCTGTCTGTTATTCCTTGATTTGGGGAACTACACATTTCCCATTCTTAAATAACTATCACATGGATATGTTTATTTTATTTATTTATTTATTTATTTTGTCAAGCATGTATTAGATAACAGATAAAAGTATAAACATGATTATGAATACATGAAATGGATACATATAAAATTAATAATTGTTATGGGTAATTTGTTTTTTTTTGGTTTTGGGGGTTATTAGTGGTACGTATAGTTTAATGACTCTTTTGACTTCGAGGGAAAAAATGTTATAATGGTCTTTGGCAGTATTACAGCCAGTGCATAGAATTTGCCAATCAAGAGATGAGAAGTCGGTATCTAATGAGATCATAGTTGGCTATAAAAAGTTACAATTGGGGATCCCATCATTTGATGATTTTTGTAAGGTTGTATATTGAGACAAAAGTCAATCATGCTGTGGTCACTGTTGTAATTATTATAAATAATTAATAATATTAATTAATCAAGGCAATATTAATGTACCAATTAATAGCAATAATTACAAGAGTCGCATATGTTCTCAGCTGTGCTTGGTGTAGAAAAAAATCCATGCCCCATGGAAACTAAACTCTTGTCACACAAGAAACGGAAAACAGAGAAACAGGGTGCAGGTTGCATGTTCCAAGTACGTTAGTGAAATGTCGAAATATTATCCAACACGTGGTACTTGTATCAGTATAAGCCTCCTAGATTTGGTAACCTTAAACCAGCTTTTATTTGATGTTTTATTTGATATGGTAGAGTTTCAACACTTCCTCTAAATTGCATTTCGAGAATAAATCATGTTAGAAGTCTCAGCTACACAGCTGCTGTATTTTTCCCTCCCTCGGATCACAAAACTTTCACTTCCTAATCACATGTGCTATGTTGATTTACATATGGATATTTTATGCGTGCAGTGATGGTTATTGACAAGGCTTTCAAAAAAAGGAAAATTCCACCCTTGGATGGAAAAACCTGAAGTTGTTTCGTGAACTGCCGAGCGACAGGCCACTCATTCTTGAAAGCTCTGCTGAGAATCAAGTCCTTCTCTCTTTTTTTGTTCTCTGCAGCTATTATTTTTTTTCTCTCAAATGGAAAGCTACAATTTCCTTTATGTGAACACCTTGGTGCAAGATTACCTGAAATACATTTGTCAAGAGGCTCAACTTGCAGCGGCCCCAAACCGAGTGGCTGAAGTCCTACGGAAAGCCGGATCTTCGGCGCAGAAAGAAGTCGAAAGCAACCTGAGACCTTACGTGGACTCACTGGAGATTCGTTCAGTAGAAGACGCTAGTAACATTTTCAATCAAGTGATGGAAAACGAATTTGAAGATGGGAAAATTAACTGGGGACGCATTCTGACCATATTCCTGTTTGGCGGAATCCTGGCTAAAAAACTCCAAGGACCTTTGGCAAAAGAAAACTTGAAACAGATCTCTTATTTCATCACAGACTATATCATGAGCACCAAAGGAAAGTGGATCAGTGAGAATGGAGGATGGGTAAGTTTTCTCAGCCTTTTTGTTGTTCAGAGATGCTAAGTTGTGCTCGAGACCCCATGGACCATAGCATGCCAGCCCTCCTGTCCTCCTCTCTCTCTCTCCGAGTCTGCCCAAACTCAAACTGACATTATCTAACATCTCCTCCTCCTCCTCCTCCTTCTCTTTTTGCCTTCGATGTTTGCCCTTTAGCATCACTAATTTTTCATGCAGAACTCGAGACCAAAAGCTCACGGAATTGGATATTAATTTAACAGCTCGTAATAAGGCAACACATCTTTATATTGATTTAACAATACTGAATTTTTGTGCTGATCTCTCAACGTCTAAGGTACTGCAGCATTTGCTTAAACCTTACCTTATATCAGTAGTGTTGTGTGTAGTATCCATAAATAGACTCAGAATAAATATAAAAGACATCTGTAAATCTACTTGCATGTTGAAATGGAAAACTCATATTAGTGATGAGGGGTTTGAATGAATATTCTAGTAAATACAAAATTGTATTGGCCAAAATTGTGGAAATCTTTTGGGAAAGGGTTTTTTGAGGTTTGATGGCTAATAATACCACTTTTTGGGGGAGTTTCAAGATAACCATATTCCATTTCTGGAATGGCCTGGGAATAGCCCAGACCTTAACCCAATTGAAAATCTATGGAGCCAACTAAAGAAACTTGTTAGTCAGAAGCGACGCAGCAATCAAACCCAGTTAATAGAAGCCATAATTCAATCTTGGTTTCACATAATAACAGCTGCAGAACTAAAAGACTTGGTTCACTCCATGGGAAGACGTTGTAAGGCCGTAATTCATGCTAAAGGTTACCCAACTAAGTATTAACTGACATGGTGAGATAATTTTTGTATGTCTCGTTTTTTCTACCTGTTTCACTTTTCTTCTTTATACTGTACCTGATATTCTAATAGCAAATCCTTCATAAAAGTTATTGCATTACATTCTTGATTAAATTATCTTTCCATTGATTTATAATTTTATCGTACTACTCCAAAAAAAAATAAAATGGGGGGGGTGTTATTAGCTAGTTTTAGAAAATACACTTTTCCCAAAAGGTTTCCACAATTTTGGCCACTACTGTATTGTCTTATAAAGTACAACTCGATAGTACAACCCAAGAGAACATTTAACCCCACAGAGTTCAAAGAGTTTATTTCTATGCAATATGGGTAAGATTATTTCAAAAGATCAGAAAAATTCAATAGTGTGGTAATAATACCGTGGAACTCAGTGGAATTTTGTTTTTGAATGGGTAATTGGCATTTATTAAAATTCTATCTATCAATCATCTATCTATCTATCTATCTATCTATCTATCTATCTGTCTATCTACCTACCTACCTACCTACCCCTCATTTCTTTTAATTTTAAGAGTCTTCCAGGCCACTCAGGCATCAAGTTACATATTAAATCAAACTCTGGCTTGCCTGCTTTGAGGTTTTAGGTTTGCTAATTATTTGCCTTGAAACACAGCAAAAGAAACTTTCCATAGCAAAGGAAACACACGGTAGCATATTCCTCTTCCTCAAGGGGAACAGGAACTTGCAAAATGCCTGGTTTGTTTTTTTTGTGTTCCTAAGATATGTGGCAAAGGGTGAGATACTGGCAACCTGCAGCGCAATCCTGAAAATATTGATTCCCCATTAACTGCAGCCTTGCTGGGATCTTTCAGAAAAAGGAGTCTCTCCCCATTCATTTCAAGGACACACTGTAGTCAAGGAAAAGAAAAATGATCCTGCATTTAAGATTCAGAATTCCCCAAAGAGGAATCAAATAGAAAAAGGTTGTATTCTCTGCAAATCTAAGATGGCTTTTTCACTTTGATGTATGGGGGGAAACCCCTAATCTTCCTTTCAGGGAATTATAGCAATTCTCAATTCCTGTATATGACTGTTTCCCTATTAATCTTGATCTGCAGTGAGATTTCCGTGGGTGTATCTGAGAGCCACATCTACATCTAAAGCATACTGTGTTTTTCCCTTGGAGTTTCCATTCAATGTCTACAAAATAGAAATGGCAACTGAGGGCCTATTTCTCCTAAATCATTTGAGCCGCACCGTAATAAATTGCACCTCGTTGATTGCGGTCAGGTTGGCTTCAGGCAATGTACTGAGCCAACATAATAACCAAGAGAACTGGGCTTCTGTTATACTATTAAGGTCCAAATAAGACTTAACCACATTCAGTACTCAACAAAATTTACTATGCAATGCAGGAGTGGGTTCTACTTACCTTTACTACCGGTTCACAGTGGGGCCGCGCGTGTGCTCTTCTATGCATGCGTAGAAGTGTTTTGATGACATTGGGGGTCAGTGGGCGGAGCCTCCCGCCGGTTTTACTACCCATTCTATAGAACCTGTGCGAACCGGGGGCAACCCACCACTGGTGCAATGTGACATCAGCTTGGTATCGGTTTTAGAAGACAATTTTCTTTTTTTGCTTCTTAACTGCCAATAATAAATTGGAAATTTGAGGAACCTCAGGCCTCAGAGCTTTATTTCGTTGGCAGTGTTCCTTGGAAGCCTGACAACTTGGTTTTTAGTTGATCTGGACAGCATATTGTGTGAACAGGATGCCAAAAAAGCCAATGCAATTCTAGGTTGTGCTAATGGAGGGATAAAACCAAGAACATGTGAAGTTCTAGTACGGCTTTACAATGCCATAGGAAGGCCACACTTGGAATCCTGCATCCAGTTTTGGTCACCACAATGTAAAAAAAGATATTGAGACTCTGGAAAGAGCGCAGAGAAGAGCAACAAAAATGATTTAGGGGGCTGGAGGCTGAAACGGTTACAGGAATTGGGTAGTCTAATGAAAAGAAGGGCTAGGGGAGACATGATAGCAGTGTTCTAATATCTGAGGGGCTGCCCCAAAGAAGAGGGAGTCAAGCTATTCTCCAAAGCACCTGAAGGCAGGAAAAGAAGCAATGGATGGAAATTAATCAACAAGAGAAGCAACCTAGAACTATGGAGAAAATTTTCTTCCTTGGTGAGAATTAGTAGATGTTGTGACCCAGGCCCAAGTAGGTATTATCAGACACAATCAGTTCTAAACAAACAGAATTTATTAGAACAGTTGAGAATTAACTCATTCTCAGCGTAGTCCAAACTAATTCAAAACAAATTATAACACAATTCTTCAGCCTTATCACCAACCTTGGTCTACTTTGGCAACCTGCCAAAGGCTTTTCTTGGCAAAAGTTCAGAAGCAGAAGACGCCGACAAGAAAAAAATGCAGCAAGACAAGAAACAAATCTATCAACGTTGTTTTCCGACAAAGTTCCCAAGAGCCCTTGCTGCTCTTTTAAGCCTTATGGGAAGGGCCAATCATCTCTTGGCCTTACTCCCGAGTCGTCCTCTTTGCTTTAGCTGCTCTTGCCTTCTAGCAGCTCTTCTCATGCATGCACTAGGAACAGGCTCCTCCTGTTCCTCTGCCTCTCTGCTGTCAGCCTCTGGAGGCTCCGGAGTCCGCACATCACTCCCCGATGGCCCTGGCCCCATCTCTGCCTCCGACGCAGAGCCCTCATCTGGGCCTTCTCCAGCCTCCAGGACTGGCCCATGTTCTACGTCAGCCTCATCGCTGTCCGACTCTGCTGCCAGCTCCACAGGCTGCTGGCGGACCACAACAGTAGAATGGCTTGTCTTCAGAAGTTGTAGGTCCTTCATCACTGGGGAGATTGGACAGCCACTTGTCTGAAATGGTATATGGTTGTCTGCTCAAGCAGAGGGCTGGACTAGAAGATCTCCAAGGTCCCTTCCAACTTACGTTATTCTATGTTCTACAAACACAGGCAGTTGCCTTTTTTCTGATTCTGCTAGTAGCTTCTGTGACTCTTTCAGATTCTTCTTGCCGGAGTAAAAATCTTGAAATTATCCGAGGGAAACCTTAAGACATAATTATGCACATATAGCTGTGGTGCATGTATGCATTTTTTTTAAAAAAATTGCAAGCTAGGTGGGGTTTTTTTTAACATGTTCCATTACATTTCCGTTCACTTTGATGGCAGTGTCCATCAAATCCAAATCCACCAGATGGCAGCAATAAGTCTCCAAAATCAAAATAAAACACTGCAATTTTGTAAAAAAAAAAGGAAAAAAAAGGCATAATTAACATGTAACGAACAGTGACTTGAACCCTTGTGAAAAGAGATCTCATCCGAGGAAGCTCATTTTTACAGTTCATTTGAAATATTTAAAGTTGAAATATTTGAATATTTAAACTTTAAAATATTTAAAGTTGTTTTCACAGGAAGCTTGGCCCCAGCTCCATAGTGCAAGACGTTAAGATACTTAGCAAGGAGATCCAAAATGTTGGGTGATTTGCAAGCCACAACAGCTGGGTTCACACAAACACTAGGTGAAGGCCAAACGTGATTTTATGCCCGATGAACACCGCTTCAGATCTCAACAATCATGTCATTATTTCTTTATATCCCACCTTTATTTTTTGGTAAAAATAACTCAAGGCAGCGAACGAATCCAATACTTTGAGTGCACCCAGGATAATCAATCAGACTTCCCCCACTCCACCCCGCCCCGCCCCGCAGGAATGGCTTTATTCATTGCAAGCGATGTATAACATATTTTTATTTTATTTATTTTTACCCCACCTTTATTATGTTTTATAAACAACTCAAGGCGATGAACATAGCTAATATAGGTAGTCCTCGACTTACGATCACAACTGAGCCCAAAATTTCTGTTGGTAAGCGAGACATTTGTTAAGTCAGTATTGCCCCATTTTACGACCACATTCTTACCACAGTTGTTAAGTGAATCAGTGCGGTGGATAACCTGGTTGTTAAGTGAATCTGGTTTCCCCGTTGACTTTGCTTATCAGAAGGTCGCAAAAAAATGATCACGTAACCTCGGGACACAGCAACGGTCCCAACTAGGAACCAGTTGCCAAAGCATCTGAATTTTGATCCCATGATCGTGGGGAACGCTTCAAAGGTCGTAATTGTGAAAAACGGTCGTAAGTCACATTTTTCAGTGCCATTTTAACCTTGAACAGTTGTCAGGGTTCTGACAGATGCCCTAATTAAATCATGAGTCTCGAGCCAAGCTTCAAAAGAAATCCAGTTATTTATTAGGAGCTTCATATCAGCACGTTCCCAAGCAAAGCCAGCTCTGACCCTACCTAATTTACGCTGTTTCCCCCCTCCCTCCAGGGTGTGTCATCAATCACATTAGCCAACGGAACAATTTTGTGGGTTGTAGAGGTCACTCCCCACCGGTTGCTGCAGGTAACCCTGGGCTACAGCCTTGAGAGACATAAGCATGGAATGTGCATCTGTCTTTGGCTGCTGTGCCATTTCGCTGCTTTCCCATTCCCCCTGGCCTATGGCAACTCGAGAGCAGGCCGGGATGCTTTGCGAGTTGACAACAGTCACTAAACGAACTGTTGTAATTTGAGGACTACCTGTACTCCTTCCTTCTCCTATTTTCCCCACAACAACCCTATGAGGTGGGGTTGGGCTGAAAGAAAGGGACTGGCTCAAAGTCACCAGAGTTGGCTTTGATGCCTAAGGCAGGACTAGAACTTCTATGATTGGCTCAACATCACCCAGATGTCTTTTATGCCTGACTAGAATTTACTGCCTCCTGGTTTCTGGCCAGGTGCCTTAACCATTCGACAAAAGTGATTCTCATCATCCTTTTCTCTTTGCTTGCAGGACAATGGCTTTAGAACCAAATTTGAGGATAGAAGCTCCTGGGTATCCTTATCCACTTTGAAGACAAAGATCTTGGCTGTTTTCTCCATCTTCAATCAATATCACTCATAAACCTGGTCAATGCTTTTCTTGAGGATGTTACACTGGGATGACTTCCCTCTTAGTAGAAGACTGAGAACGCTTACTGAGCTCAAGAGGGAAAGGGGGGAGAATATTATATTTCAAACTTTATTTATATGTTATTTATAATATATATATATATATATTTCTTTTGTGAAATTGCTTGCAGATATTAGTGTGCAGTAAAACGAACTCAGCATAGAAATTATTTCTATCTCGTCAAGCAGTGACCTTACAATGATGTAGAATTAGCTCATCCGGTGGTATTTACATCAATATTGCAAGTCTGAAATTGCAAATCTCCCACCGTCTCCTATACAGCCTGAGAAGCTAGGGAGGGTCCTTTTGAGCCTCTTTCTCTACCCATTATGCAGCTGAGGGCTAAGCCCTTTCTTTTCTGATTATTCCCTAAGGAAGCATTTCTTCACCCTGACTCTCCACGGTCTTTCTCACTTACCATTACACCTGACACGGTAAATCATTATTTCTTTAGCCACAAAATAAGTCATGAAGCACAATGGCTTGACTCACAGGATATGACAAAGTACCAGCAAACCAATATTACAACTTAAGGGTGTTGCTTAGATCCAGCGGCATTCAACCACAGCTCCTCCAACCTTTACCATGTGGACTACAGGCATTATACTCGTTAATGGTAGCCAACCCTACTATTAAACATTATTTGGGCCTACATATGCTAGGCTATTGCTTGCTTAATTATGGCTAACTGAATACATAATTACGAGTTTAAATCATAAGACGGCGATAATTTGTTCAGTAAATAGGGATGCAGAATACAACAGAATTGATTTTATAAAAGCTAGGGTTGAGCGAATCTCATTTCCATCATCCAGGAGCCTCTTTGGATCATCTTCCAGGATGATCTTCATTCTACATCTGGAACGTTCTGTATTTTTCTCTGAACAGGGCACTCTGGCCGTTCCTGAAAATCTAAAGTAAATCTCCCAGAATAGCAAATTGGTTGCCATGTTCCAGATGGGAACAGTCTGATCCCCGAGCAACTGGATCACCCTGTTCCGGAGGGAAAATGGAATGTTTTCGGGGAAAATAGTATGTTCCATGCCTCAAAGTTTGCACCTCTTTCTCCAACTTTTTTTTTTTTTTGCACAATCATTTTACCTACTGTCCCCCAAACACCGTCCCAAATCTATATATATAAAAGCGAAAACCACTCACGCATTAATCACAAAATCTCCAGAACCGTAAAGCCTACAAACTTGAAATTTGCCACGTATGTTCCTCTTGGCTTCTAGGTACTCAAAGAAAGGATTTTTCGAAATGACCATCAGAGTATTAATATTTCCTATATTATTATAACACGCTCTGATGCTAATTAGTTAGACGTTCTACTCCCCGTCCCGACTTGAAAATAACTCTGGAGAGAATAGGATAGCATAGGACAGGCTTCTGTGGGACAAGCCTCATGGGGAGAAGGGGCTACAAAGCCTGAGGGAGAGAAGGGGATAGGATAGGAGATGTTTCTGTGGGACAAGGCTATGGAAGAGAAGGGGAGAAGAGAGGCTTCTGTGAGGCCAGCCTGAGGGAGAGAAGGGGAGAGGCTTCTATGGGGCAAGCCTGAGGGAGAGAAGAGGATCGATGGGGCCAGCCTGAGGGAGAGAAGGAGAGAGGAGAGGATCGATGGGGCCAGCCTGAGGGAGAGGAGAGGACAGGAGAGGCTTCTGTGGGGCCAGCCTGAGGGAGAGAAGGGGAGAGGAGAGGATCTATGGGGCCAGCCTGAGGGAGAGAAGGAGAGGCGAGAGAATAGATTGGGCCAGCCTGAGGGAGAGGACAGGAGAAGCTTCTGTGGGGCCAGCCTGAGGGAGAGAAGGGGATAGAGAGGAGAGGCTTCTGTGGGGCCAGCCTGAGGGAGAGGACAGGAGAGGCTTCTGTGGGGCCAGCCTGAGGGAGAGAAGGGGAGAGGAGAGGATCTATGGGGCCAGCCTGAGGGAGAGAAGGAGAGAGAAGAGGATTGATGGGACCAGGCTGAGAGAAAGGACAGGAGAGGCTTCTGTGGGGCCAGCCTGAGGGAGAGAAGGGGAGAGGAGAGGCCAATCGTAACTACCCATTAATTTTAAAACTCTTAAGTGTTGATTTATCAAGCCCGATCACATAGTTTCGTAGCGGAGCACGGGTATTCAGCTAGTCTTATATATAACCTCCAGCTATGAAAAGATGGGCCACTCTTATCATAAACTACGGCTTACAACCCGCAAAGGATGGGTGCACACAATACCCTGACTAAGCCAAATCAATTAAACCATCTACGAAAACAGTCCTCATGGAACAAATTAAGTGGTTATCACCACCCGTCATCGGCTAGGAAGGGAGATCACGTTATCAGCAGGGTTGATGGTTATCGCCCAAGAACTGCAGCAAGCTGCCTTCCGCCCACGGTGAAAGCTGCAGAACGAGGGATGCACAAACTGAACCGTTTGTTCCACGCACGGGACGATTCTTGCAGGAACTGCATCATCTTTGAAATGTTTTCTTTTCTTTCTTTGCCTTTTATTCTTTGCGTTTAGAACTGCATATTTGTGTTTTGCAATCCAGAGGCTTGTCTGAAATGAGGGCATCAACAGAGGTCGGCTTAATAAATACAGGTAGTCCTCGAGTTACGACCACAACTAAGCCCAAAATTTCTGTTGCTAGATGAAGCATTTAGGAAGTGAGTTTGGCCCCATTTTGCCACCGTTGTTCAATGAATCACGGCAGTGGTTAAGTTAGTCACACGGTTGTTAAGTGAATCCGGTTTCCCCCATTGACTTTGCTTGTCAGAAGTTCACCAAAAAGAGGATCCGGGGAAGCCCCCCTACCCCCCAGGGACACGGCAACCGTCATAAGTATGAACCACTGGCCAAGCCTCTGGATTTTTAATCAGGCGACCATGGGGGTGCCACCACGGTCGTTAAGTGTGAAAAACGGTCGTCAGTCAACTTTTTACAGTGCTGTTGTCATTTTTGAACGGTTGCTAAATGAACTGTTGCAAGTTGAGGACTACCTGTAGCCCTTTTTGTAATAAAATAAAATAAAATAAAATAAAATAAAATAAAATAATAAAATAAAATAAAATAAAATAAAATAAAATAAAATAAAATAAAATAAATAAAATAAAATAAAATAAAATAAATAAAATAAAATAAAATAAAATAAATAAAATAAAATAAAATAAAATAAAATAAAATAATAAAATAAAATAAAATAAAATAAAATAATAAAATAAAATAAAATAAAATAAAATAAAATAATAAAATAAAATAATAAAATAAAATAAAATAAAATAAAATAAAATAAAATAATAAAATAAAATAAAATAAAATAAAATAAAATAAAATAAAATAAAAAATAAAATAATAAAGTAAAATAAAAAATAAAGTAAAATAATAGAGTAAAGTAAAATAAAATAAAAAGATAAAATAACACATTGTAAGCCGCCCTGAGTCTCCGGAGAAGGGCGGCATATAAATCAAATTTAGAAAAAATAAAATAAAATAAAACAATAAAACAATAAAATAAAATAATAAATACATAAAATAAAAATAAAGTAAAATAATAAAGTAAAGGAAAAGAAAAGAAAAGAATTAAATAAAAAAAGAAAAGAAAAGAAAAGAAACAAAAGAAAAGAAAATAATAAAAGAAAATAAGAAATAAAGTAAAATAATAAAGTAAAGTAAAAGAAAAGAAAGAAAAACAAAACAAAACAATAAATAAAGTAAATAAAATAAAATAAAAATAAATAAATAATAAAATAAAATAAACAAAATAAGAGAAGAAAATAAGAAAAAAACAAAACAAACAAATAAAAGAAAATCATAAAAGAAAATAAATAAGAAAATCAAATAAGAAAATCAAAAGCAAAGTACAATAAAATAAAGCCACCCAACCCCCTCCTCCGTGACAAATCAATGACCACCGTCTCATCTTTGGACTTTGGAGCCGGCTGCCTCCCTTTGCTTTGGCACCTCTCCAAGGCGAGGGGAGCAGCGAGCGGCGGTCCCTTTTCAATCCCCGCCTTCCCGGCGCTCAGGGACCTTGGAGAGCTTCCCCTCCAGAGTCCGCTCAGCCCTTCTTCTGGGTTCGGGGCGCCTCCCCGAGGTCGACCGAGGCTGCGGCTGCTGCTGCCGCTGCTGCTCTCGCAGTCAGTCCCGCATGGAGAGCTCGGCGGAGGAAGGAGGAGCCGGAGCCGCCGCCGCCAGCCCGGCTGACATGGCAGCCCTGCACGCAGCCAAGCGCGCCCTGCGAGCGGAGCTGAAGCGCCGCCTGAAAGCGCTGAGCGAAGCCGAGAAGCTGCGCCAGTCGCGCCTGCTGGCCGGCAAGGTGGGTGGCTTGGGTGGGAGAGAGAGAGAGACGGCGGACGCTGCTCGCTTTCTCCGGACGGTCGGTCGGTTGATTCCCCGTTCCAGGGGCCCTTTGGCAACCGAGCCCCGCAGAACGCGAGAAAAGTCCCCCCCCCCGGGGAACCTTTCCCCAAAGCTGGAAAGCCCTCGTGCGCCCACGCGCGTCTCCAAGCGGTGCCCAAAGAACTTGGCAGACCCGGGGATTTCCCTCCAGACTGAGAATCCTCCCCCCTTGCTGCCCCTCCTCACTCCCCCCCCCCTACGCCGCTAAGGGAGGGAGGGAGGCAGGCAGGCAGGCAGGCAGGCAGGGGTGAAATGTAAAATGTGTTACTACCGGTTCTGTGGAAGTGGCTTGGTGGTGGTGGGGAGGGGTAATGTGACTGGGTGGGCGTGGCCAATTTATTTTTTTAAAAAAAACTTTTCAAAGCATTTTTTTTCCCTAATCCTTTGAAAAGCCTCTGGCCATCAGGCAACTCAGCTGGGATCCTCAGAGTGGTCTTTTTTAAAAAATGCCTCTCTGCCATCTGGCAACTCAGCTGGGATCTCAGAGACTTTTTAAACCATTTTTTTTTTACCACCTCTTCGGCCAAGAGGTTATAGAAAAAAATGCTTTGAAAAGCCTCTGAGGATCCCAACTGAGCCGCGGGATCATCAGAGGCTTTTTTTTTTTTTTTTTTTTTACTTTTAAAAGCATTTGTTCGTGGGAAGAGGTTGTAGGGGGCGCAGAGATTTTTGCTACCAGTTCTCCGAACCACCCGCAGCCATTGCTACCCGATTGTATGATCCGGTCTGAACTGGGAGCATTTCACCCCTGGGGGGAGGGTCTTCGGAAAAAGGGCAGCGGGTGGGCGCGGAGGGGATTTGGCAACGTTGGGAAAGGGGCATCCAGCCAGCGCTGTGCTGCGCTCGCGTGTCCTGGAGGGGATGGACTCCAAGCCTTTCTTGCCTTTTTTTTTTTTTTTTAATTTGATTTATATGCCGCCCTTCTCCGGAGATTCAGGGCGTCTTACAATGCGTTAAGCAATAGCCTTCATACTTTTTGTATATTTTTATACAAAGTCAGCTTATTGCCCCCACAAACTGGGTCCTCATTTAACCTACCTTAGAAAGGATGGAAGGCTGAGTCAACCTTGAGCCTGGTGAGATTCGAACCTGCAGTAATTGCAGGCAGCTGTGTTAATAACAGGGTGCTTTAAACCACTGTACTACCAAGGCCTTCTCCCAGAAGCGTGAATTCAAGGCGAAGACCTGGCTCTGTGCCCCGGTTGCCAATTCCTCCTCTTGGAAGCAAGGCTAGGCTTGGAGCCGGTGGTGAAACCCAAATTTTTTTTAGTACCTGTTCCGTGGGCGTGGCTTGGTAGGCGTGGCAAGGGAAGGATACTGCAAAATCCCCATTCCCTCCCCACTCCAGGGAAAGGATACTGCCTTAGGTGGTGTCCCCAACGCCCACGGCACTCTCCTTGAATGTCTAAATCCATAGACATTTAGACTACGAGTGATTGGGGGAGCTAGGTGTATTTAGCCTATCGAAGAGAAGGATTAGTGCAGGGGTCAGCAACCTGTGGCTCTGGAGCCGCATGTGGCTCTTTCACCCCTCTGCTGCGGCTCCCTGTCACTCAAAATATGCGTCACAACCGCCAATGTGCGACACCCGCCGGCACGCGATTTATTGAGCTTTTCAACCCCCGGTAGGCCAACCATGGATAAATCCAAGAAAAGAAAAGTTTCATCCTTCTAGAGCAGGGGTCTCCAACCTTGCCGACTTTAAGACTTATGGACTTCAACTCCCAGATCAAAGCTGGCTGGGGAATTCTGGGAGTTGAAGTCCACAAGTCTTAAAGTCGGCAAGGTTGGAGACTCCTGTTTTAGAGGGTCTTTGAAGCCCTTGGAGGTTTATCTGTGTCCTCGGGGTCACCTGAGTAGTCCTGTAGTCTGCAATTTTTCCTCTGAAAATCCATTCCTACTCCCACAGCATTCAAAGGATGTTCATCCCAAATTGTATAGCTACAAGCCTGCAAGGAATACAAATCCTTCCATTCCCCACTATCCTGTCAGAGCTGAAGGAGCTTCATGGATGAGAAGTGAAACGTCTTCAAAACAAAAAAAAAAGAAAGTCCAGTTGCCTCTTGAAAAAAGCCCCTTTGGGACAACCATGACCTGGATGACTGAGAATCTCTTACAGGCTTTCATCTGAGAAATGGTGCTGAGGGAAAATTTATCCTTCATTCTGAAAATGAAAGTCTGGGAATTTTTTTTTTTTTCTGTTTTCATTGAGCAACTGACTAAGGGGATATGAAATTGAGAAGTTTCGGCTTTCCTACAAGACTAGATGTGAAATTGACTAAAATAGGCAAGTGGCAAGCAGATCCTGCTAGTTGTTGTTGTTAGTTGCGAAATCATGTCTGACCCATCGTGACCCCATGAACAACGTTCCTCCAGGCCTTCCTATCCTCTACCATCTCCTGGAGTCCATTTAAGCTCACGCCGACTGCTTCAGTGACTCCATCCAGCCACCTCGTTCTCTGCCGTCCCCTTCTTCTTTTGCCCTCCATCGTTCCCAGCATTAGGCTCTTCTCCAGGGAGTCCTTCCTTCTCATTAGGTGGCCAAAGTATTTGAGTTTCCTCTTCAGGATCTGGCCTCATAAAGAGCGGTCAGGGTTGATCTCCTCTAGGACTGACCAGTTGGATCGCCTTGCAGTCCAAGGGACTCGCAGGAGTCTTCTCCAGCACCAGAGTTCAAAGGCCTCCATTCTTTGACGCTCAGCCTTCCTTATGGTCCAACTTTCACAGCCATACATTGCAGCTGGGAAAACCATAGCCTTGAGTATGCACACTTTTGTTGGCAGGGTGATGTCTCTGCTTTTTAGGAAGCTATCTAGATTTGCCATAGCTTTCCTCCCCAGGAACAAGCGTCTTTTAATTTCTTGGCTGCAGTCCCCATCTGTGGTGATCTTGGAGCCCAGGAAAATAAAATCTGTCAGTACCTCCATTTCTTGAAATTGAAAGTGTTATTTAGATACAGGATATTCTGTACTCCCTATTATTACCCTTGGTAAATTATTTAAAAATGGCCATTTCTATACCACTAAAAGCCTGAAAGTCATACTGGAAAGTGTACTAAGATTGTCAAAACTTAAATACTCTCATCATTCCGGATCAGCAGAATTAATGAATAATCGGAGCGTGCAAACAGATAAGAGTTCAGTCACCAAAACAAACATTCATCAAGTAAAAGTAGCCAGCCATTAATTCAGCAGCAGCAGGAAAGTCAATCCAGCGTGATTATTTTACTGAATATTAAGATATTTGGAAAATGAATATTTCAAGGAGAAAAACACCAGCAAAATAAATGCTCTCTCTTTTCTACCTGAACCTTTCAATTTCCTACCATTTCAGTTGTTGAGTAATTTCCCAGCATATTTTAATCTATTTTATCATAATGATTGATAGCTCTATCATACTTATAAACACCTCTCGGGCATGTTGCAGTATTGAAGCACCCAACAGAAATGAGAGGGCCAAGTGCACTTGGAAAATATGAATGCATTAGAAGAAATCTTATGAACTTTGACTTTACTCAGAATGAGGTATGGTTTATTTGATTTACTCCCCACTGTCCTGCTCGAACCAGCTTTCAAAGTAGCTCAGAAAATTAAAAACATACCAAAGTTTAACAAACTCAATGCCAAGAATTCATTTAAGAAGAATTTAGAGATTTCATGAATGTTAGGGGCGAGATAAAGACCCTACAGATCCTTCCCTGGCAAAACTCCTTGTGTAATTGGTTGTTATTGTTGTTTGAAAAAGAACAATACCAGAGTCCAACCCCCTGCTCAGGCAGAAAACTCTATACCATTTCAGACAAATGGTTATCCAATCTCTTCTTAAAAACTTCCAGTGTTGGAGCATTCACAACTTCTGGAGGCAAGTTGTTCCATGGATTAATTGTTCTAACTGTCTGGAAACTAAGTTGCTTCTCTCCTTGATTAGTTTCCACCCATTACTTCTTGTCCTACTCAGGTGCTTCGGAGAATAGCTTGACTCCCTCTTCTTTGTGGCAGCCCCTCAGATATTGGAAGACTGCTATCATGTCACCCCTAGTCCTTCTTTTAGTTAAACTAGACATACCCAGTTCCTGCAACCATTCTTCATATGTTTTAGCCTCCAGGTCCCTAATCATCTTTGTTGCTCTTCTCTGCACTCTTTCTAGAGTCTCAAGCTCTTTCCTGACTTGTGATTCTTTGGAGATACAAGAATAAGGCACCTTAGAATCAGTATCACATTTAAAAAAATGTTTTTAATTATTTTAATTATATACTTGGATGTTGTAAACTGCCCTGAATCTGTTAACACTATTTGTAAATGCAATAACAACAACAACAACAATAATACCTAGGATGCTGGCAGTAAACCATATCAACCATTAGCACCAGTCAATGGTATTTGTGATGCATTTTTGAATGTTCAGTTGACTGAGTTTCATGTTTAATGAATAAAGTAAATAATAATAATAATAGACAGTGAAGATCTTGTGGGACTTTTGAATACAGACGGATCGTCATTTGGGACATAACACGTAAGCCAGATATCACGGTTGTTGAGGGTTGAAGCATACAGTTTATTGATATCGCTGTACCAGGAGACGCCAAAGTCAAAGAAAAAGAACTGGGAAAAAAATAACAAAATATCACGACCTGGCCATCGAAACTACACAGCTATGGATGAAACATGTAACAGTGATACCCATTGTCATCAGGGCACTTGGTGCCATGTCCAAGAATTTTACAAAACACATCAAGAAATTGCAGCTTCCTGCAATAACACCAGCGGAACTGCAAAAAAACTGTACTACTTGGAACATCATATATTTTAAGAAGGTACTTGGTTGATACCTAGGACGCTGGCAACAACCCGTATCAACCATTAATACCAGTCAATGGTATTTGTGATGCATTTTTGAATGTTCAGTTGACTGAGTTTCATGTTTAATGAATAAAAGAGATAATAATAGCAATAATGATAGTAGTAGTAGTAGTAGTAGTAACAACAACAACAACAACAACAACAATAATAATAATAATAATAATAATAATAATAATAATAATAATAATAGCAACAACAACCAACCAACCACCAGTTTGGTCTAGTGGTTAAGGCACTAGACTAAAAAGCTGGAGACCATGAGTTGAAGTCCTACTTTAGCCATGAAAGCCAACTGGGTAACTTTGGCTCAGTCACTCTTTCTCAGCCCAGCCCACCTCATAGGGTTGTTGTTTTATGGGGAAAATAAGAGGAGGAAGTTTTGTTGGATATGCTTTCTGCCTTGAGTTATTTGTAAAAAAAATAATAAAGGCAGATTACAAATAAATGAAAACAATAAAACAAAACAGGGACCTCTGGAAAGATTGGGGTAGAAAAATCTCATCCAGATTTATTGAAGAACTTACATTTTCATTCATTGTCTATTTAGGACCCGGAGAATAATGTCTGCTCCTCGTTTTTCCTGCCTTATCTTCCCCTCCAACAGCTAAAACACTGTGACAAGCGAGAATAGCTGTGTTATAATCTCTTCCCCGTTCATAAATCTGATACCACTGGTTGAAAGGTCTGTCCCTGTGACTCTAAAGAGGAGAAGACCACTGGACACATTCTCCTTTGATGCTCTTTTTATAGAGATATTCGGGGGCGGGGGAGGGAATTACCTTCCCAATAATTAATAAGTATCCTGGCTGTTCTGACACTCCCTCACTGCTTGAGGAAGTTAACGGTAACAGAAATTTTGAGTAGTTCGGAGAACCGGCAAACACCATTTCCGGGTGGGAATGGAGATTTTGCAGTATCCTTTCCCTGGAGTGGGGTGGGAATGGAGATTTTGCAGCATCCTTCCCCTGCCACGCCCACCAAGCCATACCACGCCCAAGCCACGCCCACAGAACCGATAGTAAAAAAAAAATTGAATTCCACCACTGCATTCATTCATAAACCTGATTGGGGATTCTCCTTTTCCCAAAACAGGTGATGGCCCATCCTCGCTACCTCGCTTCCCAGCGCATCGCGGTCTTCCTGAGCATGCCAGACGAGGTCCGGACCAACGAAATCATTAAAGACATTTTCCAAAAAGGCAAAGAATGTTTCATTCCGTGGTACAAGCCCGAAAGCAGCCACATGGACATGGTCAAGCTGGCTTCCTATGAAGAGATTGCCTCACTTCCTCTGACGTCCTGGAATATCCATCAACCCGCTGAAGACGACGCGCGGGAAGACGCATTGGCAATGGCAGGTAAGTTTGGAATTGTGACGTGGAATTGCGATACAGGTAAGATGTGGCTTATACCCAGTGGTGAAATCCTCCGTGGATTGCCACCGGTTTGCTGCTCGCGCATGTGCACTGTGTGCCAAACGCACTCTGTGCGCTTTGCGCAGAAAAAAGAGACTTAACAAGGCAAGTAGAACAGTGAGGGGGGGAAACAGCTGTGCCGCGCGATTTATATTGCTAGAAAGCAGGATTTCCTGCTTTGTAACTCATCAGAAATACCGCTTCGGATTAACCGGTAGCTTTTTTTTTACTAGCGGTTCACTCGAACCTGTAGTGTTTATCACTACCGGTTTGCCCAAACCGGTGCGAACTAGTAGCATTTCACCCATGGTTATACCTTGATACAAGAGGGACAAAAGCAGGCATCAATTTGCATGCACTAAATCTTCACCCTCTTACGAATACCTCAACTTACAACAGCTCATTTAGTGACCATTTGAAATTATAACGGTGCTGAACTGTCCCAAAGGTGCTTTTTTTTCTTTTTCTTTCAAGAGGCAACAGGACTTTCTGGTTTTTCTTTGAAGACGTTTTCGCTTCTCATCCAAGAAGCTTCTTCAGCTCTGACTGAATGATGGGAGAATGGGAGGATTAATTTTCCTCGCAGTCAGCTCAGGGAGGGCGAAAAACGGGCCTACCAGAAGTTCAGGAAGACCAGAAAGGGGACCATTTCCAGCCTCCAGAGGGCCTCCAGAGCCTGGGGAGGCTGTTTTTGCCCTCCCAGAGGCTCAAGGAAAGCCCCTGGAGCCTGGGGAGGGCGAAAATGCCTCCCCCTCATGGTGCAGGAGGCCAACTAGGCCAAGTCCACCATGGCCACGCCCACCCAGCATTTGGGCAGAGAATCCTTTGCTAAAAATTTTGAAGCCCATCCCTGAATAAATAGGAGAGTAAAATTGGCTCGTTCTTACTGGGACATAAGCAACTTAGCAGAGCTCTGCGAACCAGTTGCAGTTCCCCCTCCTTACAGAAATAGTTGAGTAAATGCATCTTATGACCACCAGATGGCGGGGTAGAATGCATTAAGAAATGAGCCATAATGACATTTTCTCTCCCCCCCCCCGCCCCCCATCCCTGCTCAGGTATGATATAACCTTTCTCCCTGTAGAAGAATTTATCTCCGGCCTTGAAAAGCAAGCTGGAGAAGGGGCCATCTCACATTTTAAGAAAAAAACTCCCATGCAACTAAATGTCTTTTAATATTACCTTCTCCTAATGGTATCTTATGGATGCATCACTTTGTTGTTTGTATGTATACTGAGATCTTAAGCACTGGAGATAAATTCCTTACGTGTCCAATTGCACTTGACCAATAAACAATGTTCTATTCCCGTGATGGCGAACCTATGGCACGCGTGCCACAGGTGGCACACATGTAGCCATATTGGTGGGCACGCCAGCTGATTTTCGGGCCTTCCAGGCCCACTGGAAGTTGGCAAATGAGCTGTTTCCGGCCTCCAGAGGGCCTCCGGGGAGTGGGGTGGGGAAGGCCATTTTTGCCCTCCCCAGGCTCCTAGAAAGGCTCTGGAGGCTGGGAAGAGAGAACACCATGCCATCACATGCCAGGAGCGGGGGGGGGGAGGGTTGTCATATAAAATTATGAGTGTGGGCATGCATGCGCACAACCCTCCCCGCCCGCTCCTGACACGCAATGGCAAAAAGGTTAGCCATCTCTATTCTATTCTATTCTATTCTATTCTATTCTATTCTATTCTATTCTATTCTATTCTATTCTATTCTATTCCATCCCATCCCATCCCATCCCATCCCATCCCATCCCATCCCATCCCATCCCATCCCATCCCATTCCTCTATTGTGTTGTTTTTATAAGATGAAGTAGTCATTGACAGGTAGGATGTTATAGCAGATAATTTTGTGTACTACGCTTAGGTCAGACCGAAGGCGGCGTAGTTCTAAATTGTCTAATCCCAAAATTTCAAGCCTGGTGGCATAAGGTATTCTGTTGTGAGCAGAGGAGTGGAGGACTCTTCTCGTGAAATACCTCTGGACTCGCTCAATCGTATTAATGTCCAATATGCAGTGCGGGTTCCAGGCAGATGAGCTGTATTCGAGAATTGGTCTAGCAAAGGTTTTGTATGCCCTAGTTTGCAGTACAATATTACTGGAGAAGAAGCTTTGCAAGATTAGGTTAACAACTCTTAATGCCTTTTTGGCAACGCTGTTACAGTGAGCTCTGGTGCTTAGATCGTTTGAGATGAGAATACTCCAAGGTCCTTGACAGAATGAGGGTCATCTACGAGGTCGTATCCACCCAGCTTGTATTCGAGTGGAATTCGACTGATCGAGTGGAATTGTATTCGAGTGGAAGCTGTGATTTATGATTTGCAAACCTGGAAGAGTTGAGCAGGGATTTTTGGGTTTCGTTTGGTTTGCTCCAAATTCCTTTTCCAAAATAATCAGAGAGGTGTTTACTTAAAGCTGTGTTCCCATGTTTATTAAACAGAGGACTCTGTTTAAATCTAGTTTGTCTCGGTAATTATATTTTTGCTTTTGACAGCTGCTCCATATGTACCATGTCACAAAACTGGTATTATTCCTGAAGGGACGGGCACAAGATTTTGCTTTTACTTGATTAAAAAAAAAAAAAAGTCATAACCAGAGCTGGGTACAAATGGCCTTTTTTTTTGAACATCTCCACCAAAATGACTGCAGAATTTCTTTAAATTTCTCTAGAGCAGTGATGGCTAACCTTTTTGCTGTTGTGTGCCAGGGGGAGCGCGGGTGTGGGGGGGTCACGTGTGCGCGTGTACCCACACCCATAATTCAATGCGCCCCACCCCCCATGCATGCGCATGTATTCCCCCCCTCACTCCCCCCACTTTTGGCATGCGATGGCACAGTGGGCCTAGTAGGTCCATTTTTCGCCCTCCCCAGGCTCCAGAAGCTTTCTTGGAGCCTGGGGAGGGTGAAAACAGCCTTCCCTACCCCCCGGAGGGCCTCCAGAGGCTGGAAACGGCCCATTTCCCAGACATCCAGAAGGCCCAAAAATCAGCTGGCCAGTGCACGCATGCATGCTAGAGCTGAGCTAGGGCAACGCTCGTGTGCCCACAAATATGGCTCCGTGTGCCACCTGTGGCACGCGTGCAGTAGGTTCGCCATCACGGCTCTAGAGAGAAGGGAAAGTCGACAATACAGGTAGTCCCTGACTTAACAACCATAATTGAGCCTAAAATTTCTGCTGCTAGTTGTTCAGTGAGTTTTGCCCCACAACCTTTCTTGCCACAGTTGTTAAGTGAAACACTGCAGTTGTTAATTTAGCAATACGGTTGTTAAGTGAAACTGGCTTCCCCATTGACTTCGCTGTCAGAAGGTCGCAAAAGGTGGATCACATGACATGGGGACTCTGCATCCATCATAAATACATGCCAGCTACCCAGTATCCAAGAACCACGGTGGCACAGTGGTTAGAATGCAGTGTTGCAAGCTAATTCTGCTGACTGCAGGCTGCCAGCTGTTCGGCAGTTCAATTCTCACCGGCTCAAGGTTGACTCAGCCTTCCATCCTTCTGAGGTTGCTAAAATGAGGACCCAAACTGTTGGGGACAAAAGGCTGACTCTGTAAACCGCTTAGAGAGGGCTGTGAAGCACTGTGAAGCGGTATATAAGTCTGAGTGCTATTGCTAAGTGGGAAGGAAGGAAAGCAAGGAAAGAAGGAAAGAAGATGAAGGAAGGAAGAGCCCTGGTGGCACAGTGGTTAGAATGTAGTACTGCAGGATAACGTTGCTGACTACCAGCAGTTCGATTCTGAATGGCTTAAGGTTGACTCAACCTTCCATCCTTCCGAGGTCTGACTCTGTAAACCGATTAGAGAGGTCTGTGAAACACTGTGAAGCGGTGTATAAGTCTAAGTGCTATTGCTATTGCTAACCAGATTTTGGTCATATGACTGTGGGGATCCTGCAATGGTCGTAAGTGTGAAAAATGGTCATAGGTCACTTTTTTCCAGTGCTGTTGTAACTTTGAATAGTCACTAAATGACTGGTTGTAAGTTGAGCACTGTCTATAATTTCTCAAGCCCTGAGTTCTTTTGTAACATCTTCCTCTGGGGCTTAATAGCAATAGCAATAACACTTAGACTTATATACCGCTTTATAGTGCTTTTACAGCCTTCTCTAAGCGGTTTACAGAGTCAGCCTCTTGCCTCCAACAATCTGGGTCCTCATTTTTACCCACCTCGGAAGGATGGAAGGCTGAGTCAACTTTGAGCCTGGTGAGATTTGAACTGCCAAATTGCCGGCAGTCAGCAGAAGTAGCCTGCAGTACTGCACTCTAACCACTGCGCCACTGTGGCTCATAGGAGCAGGAGAAGTTGGGAAGGTGGTAGATCATCAGAGAGACGATTGCACAATCAAAGATGGGATGCTCAGAGACATTCCGATCAAAGCTGCAAGAATACCCCACTCATGTCAAAAGCACTGAAGCACTTCTGCGTTGAAAGAATTAGCCGGGTTACATCACCATTATCCAGAGGAAATGCAGTTGGGGGCTCCTTTAATATCCTGGACAGGAGCTGGAGCGAAGGACGGGAACTCAACCTCGCCCCAAGGCAGCATTCAGGTCTCGAACATGGTCTGGCTAACCTCCATCCCAGAGTCCTCCTTACCACATGAGCCAGCGTGCGCTCCCAACCCGGCACTTAACCCACGGGAATTCCTCCAAAGGGGTAAAAGACATTTGTGAAAATAAATGACATCATCAAGACATTTTGAAAATAAATGGCTTCACCAAACCGAGGGAGAATTGGTTGGGGAAAAAAAAATATGCAGGAGCATTCCTCAGCCCTCATTACAGAAACTCATCAAATAAGGCTATCCCCTTGATCAGTTATTATCTATTTATACTCTTCGTAGCTGAAAGTAGGTTGGAGCTCAGCGGAGGAGCTCCTGTGCAAAACGCAGTTTAATCAGAATGCGACGCCACCACACATAATTACCTGGGAATAAGCTCCACTAAACCCAGTGGAGTTTTCCTTAATAGTAACTGCATTGTGTGTCTGTCAAGTTATTTGCAGGCTAACAAGAGTCTTCCTTTGCAAAGCCAGGCCGACAACTCAACAACACAACAATTTTGCTGTCTGAGAATAACTTGCAGTTTTCTGAAACTAATAGCTGTGCTTTGGGGCCAAAAGGTGGGGAAAAAACCTATAATAACGGGGAAGGTTATTCCATGCTATTAAAATTATGGTAGCTCATTGAGAAATCTAGTTTAAATATATTCATATAGTATATCCTCACATAGAGAGGCAAAAATAGTTTGTTTTGTGACCTAGGCTTACTGAGTAATTGCAATACACAATTAGTCCCAAACAAACCTATTTTATTGTAACAGCTGAGAATTACGTTCATTCCCAGCTGAGTCCCAATTAGTTGCGAAATAAGTCCTTCGGAAGAAGTCCTTTGGGAAAATCACCAACCTTTATCTTCTTTGACACCCTGCCAAAGGCCTTACTTGGCAAGGCCCCACGAAGTTAAGAAACAAACAAGAGATGCCAACTGGAAACAGAGTTAGCAATGTTGCTTTCCTGCAAAAGGCCCAAGTGCCTTTGTTTCTCTTTTAAGCCTTATGGGAAGGGCCAATCATCTCCTGGCCTTACTTCTGAGTCGTCCCTTTTGCTTTAGCTGCTCTTGCCTTCTGGCAGCTCTGTGCATGCGTGCACTAGGAACAGACTCCTCCTGTTCCTCTGCCTCTCTGCTGTCCGACTCTGGGGACTCCAGAGTCCGTGCATCACTCCCAGATGGCCCTAGTCCCATCTCTGCCTCTGATGCAGAGCCCTTGTCTGGACCTTCCCCAGACTCCAGGACTGGCCCATGTTCCTCCCCAGCCTCCTCACTGTCCGACTCCACTGCCAGCTCCGCAGGCTGCTAGCGGACCACAACAGTTTGCTTCAGAGCTGGACAGACATGGCTGGAGCAATTGATCTACAGTATTTCCTTCTTAAGCTCCAGGATTTTTCTAAGCCATCCAGTTTCTGAGAATTCACTCCAATGGCTTATCTCCATTACAAAAATTCCATCCAGTGTTACATTGTTAAGCTTTTCCTGGACTGGAGATATATCACTCCCTAATCGATGACCAACAAGAGTTGGAAGGAACCTTGGAGGTCTTCTAGTCCAACCCGCTGCTCATGTAGGAGACCCTCTACCATGTCAGACAAATAGCTGTCCTGGAACAGCTATTGGAACACTGCTATCATGTCACCCCTAGTTCTACACACCCCTAGAAGAAGCTACAGACTTGGATACAGTCACCCGTGGTTGCATACAGTAGTATGCAGCTTGGCCTAAAATATAAATTGTGTGCTAGGGGTGTGTAAACCAAACACAATCTGATTTAAATCAATGAATCTAGATTTGCAATCTGATTTGGACTTGAATTTTAATTTAGATAAGGGTGGGTTGCTGGAGGTTCACAGGGGTTTTGGAGAACCTCTAGCTAAGATTCTGTGCAGTTCAAAGAACCCCCAAATCCCACTCCTGCCTGGCCCCACCCACCCCCCTCCCAGGAGTCCCCACACGGCCTGTTTTGGATGCACGTAAGTGCAGGGTGCTCGAGGAAGCTCAGGGAAGGGCGAAAAACAGGCCTACTGGAAGTTCAGGAAGACCCATTTCCAGCCTCTAGAGGGCCTCTGGAGCCTGGAGAGGCCATTTTTGCCCTCCCGGAGGCTCAAGAAAAGCCTCCGGAGCCCGGGGAGGGCAAACCCCCCCCCCCCACACCATGGTGTAGGAGGCCAACTAGGGCACGCCCACCATGGCCACGCCCACTCAGCAACCAGGCAGAGAGCCCCTTGCTAAAATTGTTGAAGCTCACCCCTGAATTTAGAGGATCAATCCAGAGGAAAGGAAAAATGTTTCTGTATATGACTGCTGCCTCGGGCACCACTTTTTGCAGATTTTGCAATATCCTTCCCCCAGGAGTGGGGAGGGAATGGGGATTTTGCAGTATCCTTCCCCTGCAACGCCCACCAAGCCACGCCCACCAAGCCACGCCCACCAAGCCACAACACGCCCACCATGCCCGCAGAACCGGTAGTAAAAAAAAAAATTGAACTTCACCCCTGCTCTATGGTTCTATGTGCAAAACTCTCCAATTCATCAATCTTATTTGATTCAATACTTCCAGTGCTTTGCTTGCTTCAATTTGGAAATCTGAATTAATTTGTGGATTCAGTCCGTCAAATGGTCTTCAAGTCAAATCTCTGAATTGAATAGTCAAATGCCTCTATTACACAAAAGACCAGCACCCAACATTTTGGGATGCTTTATTTAGTCCCCTAATCGTCAAAGGAGGAGTGGATTGGCCGTTCTCCTTTTTCCCACAAATAATTCATTTCACTTTTTTTTTTTTTGTAATCAATTCAACAGAACAGCTCTGGCATCAGCTATGAAAACGCCCTGACAGTAATTACATACAGAGTACTCATCCAAGTGCATTGATACCAATATACAAATAAATTGCAGCTCCCATCCAGAAACAGAAATAATTAAGTGAGAGGAAGCAATTTAGTTCCAGGCTGGAGATGTTAAGCTAAAAAGATTGCGTAATAAGGAAAGAGATGTGGGTATATATATAAAAAAAACTTATGCCCCCTGCTGACTCCTCTTTATGATGGTGTCAAATCATGTGCTGAGTTGATGGAAAGCACATCCAGGGACCACTTCTCATCAATGCGAGCATTAAAAGAAGCCATTCAGGTACAACCATAATTTTTCAGAGTTTTAATCACTCGCACCGAGCTGTTGTATGAATTACTTACCGTAGTGGAATAGGCATGCCGTAGAAATTTGCTATCAATTCCATCTTTGCACCTGCATTCAATAGCAATGGCACTTAGACTTATATACCGCTTCACAGTGTTTTTACAACCCTCTCTAAGTGGTTTACAGAGTCAGCATATTGCACCCCAACAATCTGGGACCTCGTTATATCGATCTTGGAAGGATGGAAGATTGAGTCAACCTTGAGCCGGTTGGGATCAAACTCCTGGCAGTGGGCAGAATCAGCCTGCAGTACTGCATTCTAACCACTGTGCTGCCACAAACCTGGTTGTATTAAATAAATACATTTCTATTCCAATATTTAAAGAGTTCATTTAATTTTTGCAGTCTTGGGCATACTTGGGAGAAAGTATATATTCTTGTTTTGAATGAAAAAGCAAAAGAAAGAAACATGGAGGGAAACCACTGAAATCCACAGGAATCTGGATCGTACTAAACTTTAAGGGATGCTACTGCCGAGACCATTACTTTTATTTATATTTCAGTTTTCCTCTTTTTATAAAGATTCCTCCATATTTATTTTCAATTCGCGCTTTTTTGTTTTATTTGAAACATCCAAACCAAACGGCAAGATTGGACTATAAATAAACAAACAGAATCATTTCTTGCCATTCTGAAGTAGAAAAAGCAAAACAAATACAGTGTATTTCTAAAATAACTTTAAAAAGGTAAAGGTTCCCCTCGCACATATGTGCTAGTCGTTCCCGACTCTAGGGGGCGGTGCTCATCTCTGTTTCAAAGCCGAAGAGCCAGCGCTGTCCGAAGATGTCTCCGTGGTCATGTGGACAGCATGACTAAATGCCAAAGGCACACGGAACGCTGTTACCTTCCCACCAAAAGTGGTCCCTATTTTTCTACTTGCCTTTTTTTATCTGCTTTCGAACTGCTAGGTTGGCAGAAGCTGGGACAAGTAATGGGAGCTCACCCCATTACGCGGCACTAGGGATTCGAACCGCTGAGCTGCCGACCTTTCGATCGACAAGCTCAGCATCTTAGCCACTGAGCCATCACGTCCCCTAAATAACTTTAACCCCGATTACTTTAATCCAGATTAAACACACACACACACACACACAAATGGCAAATTCTGCCAATACTTCTTTCAATTTAAAAACACAAGAAAATAGCAAAACTCTTCCAGTACGTCTTTCAGTAAAGAAAACATTCAACCCTTTTCCTGTGAGTCCCCTCCCTCCCTTCCTCCCTCCCAAAACGCTCAGGTGAGCCTTCTTGTCCCTCATCATCTTCAAACCAGATGGCCCAATCATTTCCTAAGTTCCGTATTATTTTTGATACATTCAGCTTGCATTTCTATCTCCCTGGCGGCCAGATCGGTTGGACTTTTTCTGTTTTCTTGCTCCAAAAGTTTTCCTCTGCTGCAATTTAAAAAAAAACAAAAAAAACCCACAGCCCAAGCAAGATGATAAGTTTGTTCCAATGGGCTGCTCTAACTCGTGCTGCCTCATTTGTTTCAAATGTCCCCTTGGCAAATCCTCCTCCATAGTGAGGGGAAAAAAAAACAGACCTACATATAGTTGCCTTTAAAAATCCAGCAGAGGTTCAGAATGCCAGCCCGTACCTTCGCTTTTCCTGGCAGGGACAACTGCATCAATTCTGAAAGCAGATGGAAGAGTGGCAAAAGCCCATCCCTTTGAGGTTTGAGGGCAGGATGGCAGAAACATGATTACTGAATTTATTCCAAATTTCCTCTTCCCATGAAAGAAGATTCTGGTTTCCTACCTTATTCTTGGGGAGCTAGAGAATTTATTTGAAATTTCACATGGGGTGGATGAGTTGACCTTCCTTATTGAAAGTGCTGGAGGGAGATTTGATCTAGTGGCAATGTTTACTATAACTGTTGGAAATCAGGAGTCCAGGCCGTGTTCTGAACTAGGCTTCCCAAGAGCAGACTCCTCATCCCAATAAAACCTCTTTTATTTAGGTTAAAGGGAATTCCTCTCCAGCAAAGTCCCGACAAACAGTCTTTCATGAGATTTCACAACTACAGATCTTTATCAGCCTTGGAGAGTTGCCAGGCCGATATCTTCTAAATGCCACGCTGTAGCAGCAGCAATTATTTGGCAAGAAGTCAGGAACAGATCTTTACCCCAATGAATTGTCTAATTGACCCCAACTAATTGTCTCATGCAAACTCCCCTTCCCTTCGCTCCTCTTTATTCCCTATGGGAGGGGCCATTCACCGTCCACCTGTGGCTTTACTCCTGAGTCGACCCTTGTTCCTTAGCTGTTCCCTTCTCCTGGCAGCTCTGTGCATGCACACCTCAGGAACAGGCTGCAGCTGTTCTTCTGCCCCACTGATATCCGACTCCGAAGGCAGCTGATGACTGTCGGACGGCCCTGGCCCCATCTCTGCCTCCAATGCAGAGCACTTATCAGAGCCTTCCCAGACTCCAAGGCTGGCCCATTTTCTTCCCCAACCTCCTGACTGTCTGAGTCTGCCACCAGCTCCGTTGACCGGTGCCGGACCACAACAGGTAGTTCAAAGGAAGAGCAAGGGCAATAGCTCTTAGACTTACATACTGCTCCATAGTGCTTTACAGAGTAGTTTACAGTGTCAGCATATTGCCCCCAACAAGCTAGATCCTCATTTTGAGCTGGTCAGAATCAAATTCCTGGTAGTCGGCAGAGTCAGCCTGCAATGTTGCATTCTAACCACTGTGCCACCAGTGAATATAGATTTATTGTGTGCTAACACTCTCTACAAGAATCTGAAATACTAATGGTCAAAGCAAATTGATGGCAGATAAGAGTCAACTGAATTCAAGGTGGGTTGGACTTAGATCTTTTGGGTGCAACGCAGCAGTGAAATCTCCCCGGTCATTATGTCCCATTTTTTAAATCATCTGTCCATGCGCTCTTCTGCACATGTGCAGAAGAGGCGTGCATGTGCATAGCGCGCTCCCGTGTGCTCCCATTCCTGAACCGGTAGCGAAGGTAAATGGATTTCACCGCTGGCGCAAAGGGACTCAAGACTTACGATGTGTTTGACCCCTCTCTCAGGCTCAGTCTGGTCATCTCTGTGAACTTTCCTCGGCTGCCTAAAATTCCTCTTCCATTGAAGGCACCACCCTCTTTAATTTTCCCCCCCATTAATATTAAATGGAAAGAAGTAGAAACCAAGAATCTGCAGATTATTGGAGATAAACTTTTACATATGAGCCACGGTGGCGCAGTGGTTAGAGTGCAGCTACTTCTGCTGACTGCTGGCTGACTGCAATTTGGCAGTTTGAATCTCACCAGGCTCAAGGTTGACTCAGCCTTCCATCCTTCCGAGGTGGATAAAATGAGGACCGAGATTGCTGGAGGCAAGAGGCTGACTCTGTAAACCGCTTAGAGAGGGCTCTAAAGCGCTATAAAGTGGTATATAAGTCTAAGTGCTATTGCTATTGTTATACGGTATGTTCTCTGGCCTCTTCATCACTAACTACATACAAAATCAATCTTTTAACAAGCTATTTACTTTCAAGTGTGAAAGCGGGAAGAAGAAACCACTTCTGCGAGCTGAAAAAAAAAATATTCACCAGTTTAAATTGCAATTTCAGGGTTCCATCCAGAAGGCTCTTGATAATACTGACAGGTCCATGCTGAGAGCTTGATGTTTCTCAACTGGGGGTTGATCTGCAATTAAATCTTTATTCCATTTTTATCTGACATCCAAACAAATGCTTCAGTAATTGTAGCTGTTTCCTTTCCCTTTGCCAAGCCCACCTCCCTCCCTCCCCCCTCCCCCCCCAGGAAAAAAACAAATATATATTAAGTGCACAAACTGAGATTTTATCTTATGGAACACTCAATAAAACAACTGTGGAATTATTACCGTGAAAAAACTTGGAGGGGGAGATAAATGGCTTGCTGTTGCAGCTATCTTCACTTTGCCAACTTCTCCCCTTTAAAAAAACCCTCGGCATTAGAGATGAGAAACTTATTTAGACGGAATCAAAAAAAAAAAAAAAGTGAAAACAAGAGGGACATCTCCTTTGTGGAGCGGAGTGCAAAAATCAAAAGAGAAAAAGAAATTAGAGCGAAATGTGAAAAAAAAATAGTTTTACGATGATATTTAGCTGTTACTATATGCAAGTCTGCCAGGAGGGTTTTGTTGTTTATGTGCCTTTAAAAAATAATAATAATAATAATCTGTTGATGTTTGTTAATTGCAGTTACCAGCATGCCTCCTATACAAATACGTCTGCATATATTTAGCCAGTTGCCTTAATAATCTTTGGTATGTGAGTTTTAATATAATAAAAGCAAGCGTCAGGCAGAAAAGGAGCTTTTCACAGCTTCCTTTCCTTTTGTAGAAGGTCTTCCCAGAGAAAATTGCTTAGGAGTTTTTCTAATGCCTGTTCAATCTTGCTTTACGGCCAGAGGCTTTTTAGCAAAGCGTTCTCAAATACACGGAACTTATTTATTTATTTATTTATTTATTTATTTATTTATTTATTTATTTATTTATTTAGATTTATATGCCGCCTTTCTCCCTAGGGACTCAAGGTGGCTTACAAAATGACAACTTCAATACAAATCACAATACAATACAAAATTAAAATCAGTAACCCAATTAAAAAATGATTTAAAATTATACCAGTGTACCCCCAAACGGATCAGTTTAATTGGCGGAAGAGCCACGTCTTCAGCTCGCGACGGAAGGAAAGAAGGTCGGGGGCTGTCCTGAGCTCAGTGGGCAATCCATTCCAGAGGGTCGGGGCTCCCACAGAGAACACCCTGCCCCTGGGGGTCGTCAGCCGACATTGTTTGGCTGACGGCATCCTGAGGAGGCCGACTCTGAGAGTGCACAGGACGATGGGAGAACAGCTGGAGATGGTCCTGCAAGTACCCCGGGCCTAAGCCATTTTCCCCCCAGTCTTACTATGCTTTCTGCTTTTCATATGGCCTCGTGTTAATTTTGCTTTCTATTCTCGAGAGGGCAATACATAGGTGTATTAATGATTAGGGTGATAAGAAATGCATTGTTGTTGTTGTTAATTGCGAAGACGTGTCTGACCCATCGCAACCCCGTGGACAATGTTCCTCCAGGCCTTCCTGTCCTCTACCACCCTCTGGAGTCCATTGAAGCTCACGCCGACTGCTTCAGTGACTCCATCCAGCCACCTCATTCTCTGCCGTCCCCTTCTTCTTCTTTTGCCCTCAATCGTTCCCAGCATTAGGCTCTTCTCCAGTGAGTCCTTCCTCCTCATTAGGTGGCCAAAGTATTTGAGTTTCATTTTCAGGATGCCCTTCTAAAGAACAGTCAGTCAGGATTGATCTCCTCTAGGACTGACCAGTTGGATCGCCTTGCAGTCCAAGGGACTCGCAGGAGTCTTCTCCAGCACCATAGTTCAGCTTTTTAAACTGGGAAACCCCCACACATACACCTCAATTCTTGGACAGATCAGGAAGAAAATGAAAATTGACAAATGAAAAGTTTGTTTGATGTCCTTTCACCCCAAGATATTTCCTTTCTCTTCCACAGATGGTCTAGATCTCATCCTGATGCCGGGACTTGGTTTTGACAAAATGGGGAACAGGCTGGGAAGAGGAAAAGGGTATTATGATACCTACCTCCAACGATGCCTGCAGCATCCAAAAGGAAAACCATACACAATTGCCTTAGCTTTCCAAGAACAAGTGTGCCATATGGTCCCTGTGTCTGAAACGGATATGAGAGTGGATGAAATCCTCGTTGATGACTCCAAACAAGAACTTTGATGAGGGACCACTTTTTCATTGCTTTTCGTGGAATTTCTGGACCGCTTCATTCACACCTATTCATAATGGGGGGGGTTCCGTGATGAACTTCTGCCAATATCTTTGTTATCTCAACTCCGTATCTCTGCTGAGGGTGGTACGACCACCAGTTTCTTCTGCCTATTAAAGATGCAAGGAATCGTGTCTCTAGAGGATGTGCATAACACACGTGTGGATTGCCTATTGATGTTTTCAAAACAATTGGTGTGATTTGGGTAGAGTTTCTTTTGATGCAAAGTCATGAGAAATACATGATCCAGATGGTGAGTGAACCACCAGCAAGAATACCAAGAGGGTTGTAAGGAGAAAAAAGTAATATTCTATAGAGACCGTGTAGGTGCTATTTTAGAAATTCGTTGAACAAGGTGGCTTCAATTATCCCCAATGGGTTTATCCTCCAGATGTATGGATTTCTGGAATTTCTCCATTGCTGAAAAAGCTGGAAGTCCAAGATCCACACATCTGAAGGTGCCCAGATTAATGAAGGCTGCCCCTCCCCTGCCAAAAACCCTTCCTGAAATATTAGCCAGTGGGAATAAGAGAATAGGACTTTCTCACCTGAAAAGTGCTTTCCTACAGATATTTAAGGGATGCGGTGGCTCAGTGGCTAAGACACTGAGCTTGCCAATTGATAGGTCGGCAGTTCAGTGGTTCAAATCCCTAGTGCTGCGTAACAGAGTGAGCTCCCGTTACTTGTCCCAGCTTCTGCCAACCTAGCAGTTTGAAAGCAGGTAAAAAATGCACATAGAAAAATAGGGGCCACCTTTGGTGGGAAGGGAACAGCGTTCCGTGCGCCTTTGGCGTTGAGTCATGTTGGCCACATGACCACAGAGACGTCTTCGGACAGCACTGGCTCTTCGGCTTTGAAACGGAGATGAGCACCGCCCCCTAGAGTCGGGAACGACTAGCACAGAGGGGAACCTTTACCTTTACAGACATTTTGGGCGACTCTTCTAGAGCAGGGGTCTCCAAACTTAGCAATTTTAACACTTGTGGACTTGTTAAACTGCCTGAGGAATTCTGGGAGTTGAAGTCCACAAGTCTTAAAAATGCTAAGGTTGAATACAAGAAACAGGAAAGGAAGTCTTAGGATGGTCTTATCTTCAAGATATTACATGTTGATGTTAACCTAGATTTTCTTTATTTATGATTTAGTGACAACCTGAACTGGATGAGTTCACACCGGAGGTGAAATCCAGCAGGTTCTGACAGGTTCTGGAGAACCGGTAGCGGAAATTTTGAGCAGTTCAGAGAACCGGCAAATACCAACTCTGGCTAGCCCCAGAGTGGGGTGGGAATGGAGATTTTGCAATATCCTTCCCCCTGAAGTGGGATGGGAATAGAGATTTTGCAGTATCCTTCCCCTGTCATGCCCACCAAGCCACGCCCACAGAACTGGTAGTAAAAAAAATTGGATTTCACCACTGGTTCACACAATATACTAACTATGTATGGTTAGCACAATGTGTGAATCCAACTTGAGTCGGGCCTCTGGTGCTATGTATATAGCCTGAGATTAGTGTATTGTGCAAACTCAGCTTATATGAGTAACTTCTGGAGTTCCATGAATGCCTGAACCATTCGATTCAGTTCAACTGAAGTGTAACTTACTCATGGGAGCGCTTCTTTTGAGAACACAGCCAAAGCCAACTGCAGCCCTGGTCCTTGATGATCATGGATCCAACCTTTACTCCTAGCTGACTCTTACCCATCTTCCTACTATTGCCCAGATGATTAGAGTAGAAGACAGAAGAAGAATGCCCCAAACCCAAAGCTGCCTGCAGAATAAAACAAATCTTGGCAGTTCTTCAAGGACACAATGAGCCAGATGTCCCCAAAATGTAGCAGAGCTGCCACACGCCACATGTCGAAGCAAACCAGTGAATGCTAATATTGTGCCATTTCAGCAACAGAAGTGTCCATTTTCCTACTTAATACTCTGGGAACTTAAGTATGTCTTCTCCATTCTCTTGATGGTGTCTTTGAGCGCCCTTAAATATTGGACAAAGCGGATAGGGCTACTACCGTCGTCATGATTGTTACTTCTTGCCACACAAAGGTGGGTTTCAGCAGGTTCTGACCAGTTCTGGAGAACCGGTAGTGGAAATTTTGAGTAGTTCGGAGAACCAGTAGTAAAGATTCTGACTGGCCCTGCCCCCATCTATTCTCTGCCTCCCAAGTCCCCAGCTTGTCGGGAGGAAGTGGGGATTTTGCAGTAACTTTCCCCTGGATTGGAGAGGGAATGGAGATTTTACAGTATCCTTCCCCTGCCACGCCCACCAAGTCATGCCACGCCCACCAAGCCACGCCCACAGAGCTGGTAGTAAAAAAAATTGAAACCCACAACTGTTACCACGTCTCTTCCCATCAAATTGAAGCCTCCTTGGCTTTTCATTCATTCCAATTTTAACAAGTCCCATGACAGGAAACCATATCTTGATATTTTCCTTTGGGATTTAACAGAAGCACCAGAGCGCCGGGCAGCTTTAGATTGCTAGAAAGAATAATTTTTCCTAGGCTGCCTTATCCCTAAATGACTGCTATAACATCCGTCTGCTTATGAGAGTTTCATTGAAGTTCTTCTATGGAGAAATAAATCAAAAGCAAATTTTCTTTCATCAGCTTCAATGGGGACCTGGGATGCATGGCTCTTTTCTGCCTACCACTTAATAATATGCATTGCCTTCTGAATGAGATTCCTTGTAAGTCTATTAAATCCTGCGCCTAAACATTTCGCTGAAGGTTCAACATGCATTATACATTTTAATCTGCTTCTTCCCAGATCGTTATCTTATCAGTTAATCAACTGGACAATAGGGAAGAACAAGAAAGTACAAGAAGCAATCTTCAGATTTTCCATTTTTCCTGCTGTTAATTGCAAAATGGTGGAGAAAGAAGCTTCACTGGGAAGGAAGGAAGGAAGGAAGAATTATTATACTTCTAGGGAAGGAAGGAAAGGAGGAAAGGAAGGAAGGAAGAAAGATTATATTTCTAGGGAAAAAAAGGGAAGGAAGGAAGGATGGATTATGCTTCTAGGGAAGGTAGGTAGGAAGGAAGGAAGGAAGGAAGGAAGGAAGGAAGGAAGGAAGGAAGGAAGGAAGGAAGGAAGGAAGATTATGCTTCTAGGGAGAAAAGGAAGGAAGGAAGGAAGGATTATGCTTCTAGGGAAGGAAGGAAGGAGGGAGGGATGGAGAGAGGGAAGGGAGGAAGGAAGGAAGGAAGGAAGGAAGAAAGATTATGTTTCTAGGGGAAAAAAAGGAAGGAAGGATGGATTATGCTTCTAGGGAAGGAAGGTAGGTAGGTAGGTAGGTAGATAGAAAGGAAAGAAGGAAGGAAAGGAAGGAAGGAAGGAAGAAAGATTATGCTTCTAGGGAGAAAAGGAAGGAAGGAAGGAAGGAAGGAAGGATTATGCTTCTAGGGAAGGAAGATAGGTAGGTAGGAAGGAAGAATGATTATGCTTCTAGGGAAGGAAGGAAGGAGGGAGGGATGGAGAGAGGGAAGGGAGGAAGGAAGGAAGGAAGAATGATTATGCTTCTAGGGAAGGAAGGAGGGAGGGAGGGATGGAGAGAGGGAAGGGAGGAAGGAAGGAAGAATGATTATGCTTCTAGGGAAGGAAGGAAGGAGGGAGGGATGGAGAGAGGGAAAGGAGGAAGGAAGGAAGGAAGGAAGAATGATTATGCTTCTAGGGAAGGAAGGGAGGAAGGAAGGAGGGAGGGACGGAGAGGGAAGGAAGGAAGAATGATTATGCTTCTAAGGAAGGAAGGAAGGAGGGAGGGAGAGAAGGAAGGAAATTATTTGTATACTTATAAGAAGGAATGTGAGCGGCGAGTGAGCAAAACAAATAATTTTGTGTCTTCTAACCATTGTCCTGAGACTCTCATAAAGCAAGACATATGTTGATCATTCTTTGGTGCTGACTTCTAGAAAGGAGGTTTTTCTGAGCCTCTTCTAGAAACTGGATATGTCTATTTTAATGAAAAGAAGGACTGGGGTTGACATGATAGCAATGCTCCAATATCTAAAGGGTTGCCACAAAGAAGAAGGGGCCAACCTATTCTCCAAAGCACCTGAAGGCAGGAAAGAAGCAGTGGCTGGAAATTATTCAAGAAGAGATTCAACCTAGAACTAAGGAGGAAATTCCTGACAGTTGAAACAATTAATCAGTGGAATGACTTGACTCCAGAAGTTGTAGGTGGTCCAACACTGGAAGTTTTTAAGAAGAGATTGGACAACCATTTGTCTTGAAATGATGTAGGGTTGCTTGAGTAGGGGACTGCACTAGAAGGCCTCCAAGATCCCTTCCAACTCTCTTATTCTGCCAGAAGTCAAACATGAAATCTCCTGAAAGCTACACAGAACAATCTGCCCTTAAACTCCCGCCATCTTAATGGGGGGGGGGGGGAATCTGGGACATCACTGAAGACTATCCAAGAATGAAAAATGAGAAGTGAGGGAATTCAAGAGCGATATTCCCCCCAAGCTCCTTGGCTGGGAAGGGAAATCTCAGGTTGCCAGTATTTGTGACTTAAAAACATTTCTCCGCCAGCATTAAGTGCACAAAGACAGAAACATGTTCAGGGTTTGGAATGGCGGCTTCTGCTATTGTCCCCTACGGGTCGAGCACGTTAATCTGCTGCCAACTGACGGCTCATTATTGTTCAACTCCCAAGAAAGGTGTCACTTTGGGTGAAGTGGAACCTGCTAAATAATTTTGACAGAGGCATCACAGAGGGCCCAGCCCCAGAGCCACCTTCCCTATTGCCGTTGCCTCTAGTAATTGCTCAGATTAACAGGGAAGTCTTTAGAATGCGCCACCCATTTCCAAACAAAGCTTTTCACATTTCTTTCTCAAATCTCCTTGATATGATTTGCATTCTTGGAGGGGAGGGAGAGAGGGAGAAGAGGGGAAGAGAGGAGGAGGTAGGAAGGGAGGGGGAGAGAGGGAGAAGGAGAGGGAAGGATGGAGAGAGGGGGAGGGGGAGAGAAGAGGGGGAGGTAGGAAGGGAGCGGGAGAGGGAGGGAGGGAGGGGGAGGGAGGAGGAGAGAGGGGGAGGGAGGAAGGGAGGGGAAGAAAGGGAAAAGGAGAGGGGGAGGGGGAGAGAGAGGAGGAGGAGGTAGGAAGGGAGGGGAGAGAGGGAGAGGGAGGGGAAGGGAGGAAGGGAGCGGGAGAGGAAGAAGGAAGGAGGGGAGAGAGGGGGAGGTAGGAAGGGAGGGGAAGAGAGGGAAAAGGAGAGGGAGAGGGAAAGAGGAGGAGGTAGGAAGGGAGTGGGAGTGGGAGAAGGAGAGGGGGTGGGGGAGAGAAGAGGGGGAGATAGGAAGGGAGGGGGAGAGAAGGAGAAAGAGAGGGACAGAGAGAGAGAAAGAGAGGGGGATAGAGAAGGAGAGGGAGGGATAAAGAGAGGGAGAGGGAGAGAGAGAGACTTTATTTTAGAGAAGCCCTAAAATTTGAGGTTCCCCAAGGACACGGATGACAATGAACAGGACTTTGAAGAAATTTCTCAAGAATGAAGGGTAGCTTTCCTTCGACCAGATACTTTCTTTTATTAATTAGAAAGGCAATCCGTTAATTAACAGCAGAGCTCAGAAAGCGGTGCACGCATGTCAGATGAAGTGTCAGATCTCAAGTTCTCTCCAGGCTGCTGTTGTATACGCACATCACAGTATTGCTGTGCACTAATTTCTGTTCACAAAGCAGAATCATTTTGGTGGGAGGAAGAACCACCCTTGACATGGGGTGGGTGCAAGGGGGTGTAACGTAGGAGGAGCTATATCATCATGCACACATTGACAGAAGCTACATTTTCCATTTGGCCTGACGCAGGGCAGGGGGAAAGTGTTAATTTCTGTTTTCTTTTTTAAAAAAACTGTTATGCCTATTTTTAGGTTTACACTGCGGTTTCTTTTAACACAGGAAACTTTCACTGGTTTCCAGCAATTGAGGTGAGAAAGGGTTCCAGGAGGCAGGGAAATAAGTTTAGTTTAGTTTAGTTTACTTTATTGTCATTGCACCTCGTACAACGAAATTAAATGCCATCCTCAGTGTACATTATAATTATAAAAATAAAACACAAACACACATCCTTTACATTCTATACAATTGAATTGAAAACCCATATTGCATTAATATTGCACTATACAGTAGAATTCAATATAGTTACTGCTCTGAGATAGAAGTTTTTCAGCCAAGTTGTCCTTGTTTTTGTTATCCTGTACCGTCTGCCAGATGGTAATAGTTCAAAAAAAAAAGGGGGGGTGCCCAGGATGAGATGGATCTTTAAGAATGTTTTGAAGGCAGCGGGTGCTATAAAGCTTTTCCAAAGGGGAGAGGGCAATCCATGATCATCTGGGCAATGCCGTCGACCCTCTGGAGCGCTGTCCTATCTGCCACTCTGCAATTGGCAAACCATACACAGGTGCAGTAAGTTAAAATACTCTCTATGGTGCAGCGGTAGAAGTTCACCAGCAGCTTTTCATTCAGATGTTGTTTCCTGAGAAGTCTCAGGTAATATAATCTCTTCTGGACCCTTTTGACCAGTGCTGCAAAAATAGGAGTCTGAATTGCAGGTTACCTACCCCTGCTTCGATTTAGGGTTTCAGATAATTTTTCCTCTTGAAAGTAAAGACAGATTTACAACTCGTTCTTCAGCAGGAGCTTTCCAATAGAAAAAAAAAAATAAGAACCCGTATCACCCAAAGACATTGATTAGTTACTTAGGATCGTAGATCTTACTTAGATTGGTAATTTTAGGATTACTCTACCCTACCAAATACAGGACAGCCACAGTTAATACGAGGTCGGTCAGAATAACAAAATAATAAGAGTTGGAAAGGACTTTGGAGGTCTTCTAGTCCAGAGGTCTGCAACCTTCAACACTCAAAGAGCCATTTGGACCTGTTTCCCACAGAAAAGAAAACACCGGGAGCCACAAAACCCTTCCTGTGCCTATTTCTTCAGCGGCCACAGAACTAGCATATGTAGTTGAATTAAACATTCTGTTTTCTTCTGAAACTTTTCTTTTCTTGGATTTATCCATGGTTGGCCTACCTTAATAAAAGCTCAATAAATCGCGTGCCGGTGGGTGTCACACATTGGAGGTTGTGACACATATTTTGAATGACAAGGAGCCACAGCAGAAGGGTAAAAGAGCCACATGCGGCTCCAGAGCCACAGGTTGCTGACCCCTGTTCTAGTCCAATCCCTTGCTCAAGGAGGAGACCCTGTACCATTCCAGATGCCCACCACTTCCGGTGGCAAGCAGTTCCACTGGTTATTTGTTCTCATTGTCAGGAAATTTCTCCTTCGTTTTAGATTGCTTCTCTCCTTGATTAGTTTCCATCCATTCTTTCTTGTGTGGCCTTCCGGTGCCATTGTAACTCATTTAGCAGCTGAAAACTGAACTCAAACCCACGCCAGTGAACTGAATTCTTGGTGACTTCGTGGACTAGTTTTTCCTCCACTAAGATTTCCTCCCCCTTTCCCTCCCCCCAAGAGGAAAACTCAAATGCTCCTTTTGTGATAATATGGGAGAAAATCAATGAGTTCTCCGACAAGTAGTTCTTTTGTACATTTCCCACTGGACCGTGTAAAAAAGAAACCAGAGATTACATTTTCCATTTCTGTAATGAACTTCGAGCCTCTGGGTTTGCTGCCCATTTCTCAATCAAGGCGAATAGAAATAAGTCACTTCCCCACCCCCTTTACGCATTTTGGGCTTTTTTCACAAGAGGCATAATTAAATACCCACCTTCTTAGATTTAAAAGCCTCCTACGAAAGCAAAGACCCTGAGACTCATTTAGCCATCGCGTTAAGCAAATAAGCGGCTTGTCAAAAATGCAGACACAGTCTTCCTTCAGGTACAATATACCCCCAGTGCGTTTTATTGCTTTCATCTTGAATCTGTGTCATTCCAGGCAAAATACTCTAAAAGTAGTGCAGAACGAAGGGCCTCTGATTTCGAAAAGCGGCAGTAAAGATTTAAAGCCTTAGGACAACGTGGAGCATAGAGGTATGACTGAAAGCGAATAGATGGGTCCTGGGATAATGTTGCAAGATCAAAGCTGGTCGGTCACCGGGACCAAAGGTTTAGTCTTCCGAGCTTTCGGACTCGTGCTGGATCCCATCCTCAGGGAATTTCTCTCTACTGGAATGAATAATGATTGAAATCTGGGAAATGGGCCCCTTGTCAGTCAACAAGAGTGCTGATTTACCACCTGCTTATAAAGTACTTAGGAGGCAAGAATTTGGCAAGGATAAGGAAACAACAGCCAACAACTTAATAGCCGGCCATCTACACCACATTCAGCAACTGAAAAGCCACGCATAACCAGGCACCATAGAGCAATACCGTGTTTCCCTGAAAATAAGACCCTGTCTTATATTTTTTTGAACCCCGAAATAAGTGCTTGGCCTTATTTTCAGGGAGGTCTTATTATTTTGGGGTGCGTGGAGCAAGACGGGGCTTCTCTTGCCATCTTACCTGATTTCCAGCTCTGTCTCCCTAACCCTAAGCAGACAGACTGCGCATGCATTTAAATATTTTCAGGGAGGGCTTATTTTTGGGGAGGGCTTATTTTTTGGGGGGGGTTATTTTAGTGCATGCGCTCAAAAGCCCGATTGGGCTTATTATCAGGGGATGTCTTATTTTAGGGGAAACAGGGTAGCAATAGCACTTAGATTTCTATACCGCTTCACGGTGCTTTTACAGCCCTCTCTAAGTTGTTTACAGAGTCAGCATATTTGCCCCCAACAATCTGGGTCCTCAATTTATCCACCTCAGAAGGATGGAAGGCTGAGTCAACCTTGAGCCGGTCAGCCTATTGTAGATTTAGATGGTTGAGCCTTCAGTCTGGCAAGATTCTGTCTACAGGTGTGAAAACAATAAGGATCTCAGCTTGGGAGAATCACCACATGTCATTCTTGCTTTGGAGTCTGACAAGGAACGACCTTGTGGGACTGGAGGAAGAGCTGCAGCCTAGACAACAGTCTGATAAATGAAATTTGAGTCGGGAAGGAAGAAGAGGTAGCAAAAAATTTCATTTATGAAACCTATCAGGTTTTTCTTTGGGGGTGGGGATATAAGCATTCAGGTACTTTAATAATTCAGGTCTTGTGTACATCCAAAAAGCAACATAACTGGGTTACAAACATCCTCTGAACTCAACCATCAAGCCCATATTGGTATGATTTTGATTTTGTTTATGCACTTTTTTTAAAAAAAAAAAAGATTTATATGCCACCCTTCTCCGGAGACTCAGGGCGGCTTACAATGCGTTAAGCAATAACTTGCAGGTACTACCTCCAAAGTTCCTCTAGAATAAACAGCATTTCAGGAAGGGCCAAGAAAAACCAACACACCAGAGAGCACGCCTTGAGAATCCGTTGCCCATTTCATCCCCCTGTTCAGCTGACAGCTTTCTCTCTTTTGTTGAAACATTCTTCACGGTGTTCATAATATTTTTTTTTTTATATATATATAAACTTTATTGAGGTTTTTTTACAAAACAAAACAAAAAATAAAAAATAGAAAAAAGAAAAAAGGAAAAACAAACATTCAAACAGAAACATAAAACATAAAACACATAAGTATGATAACATTTTAAATTAGTATCGGATGTGCAGTGTTTTAACTATTTACATAAATAGTACTTGGTGACATTTCAACTCACTTTTAACCAATATTTAACACACCTTTAGATCTTTCTTTCATTTTGTCATGCAACCACTTGTACCACCTTTCCCATACCATATAGTAAACTGACTTCTCATCATTTAATTCATAAGTTAATTTAGTCATCTCTGCGCACTCGAGTATTTTCTTAATTGTAAGCTCTTCTGGTGGTTGAGTTTTCTCTTTCCAGTACTGTGCGTATGCCAATCTAGCGGCTGTAATTATGTGGATCATTAAATGTATCATTTCCTTTCTATATGGTTTCTTTATTATTCCCAGGAGGAAAATCTCTGGTGTTAGTTCAATATCTTCGTCAATTATTTCTTGTAACCACCTCCTAATTTTATTCCAGTATCCTTTCGCTTCCGGGCATGTCCACCACATGTGAAAGAAGGTGCCTTGACCATGGCCACATTTCCAACAGTTGGGATGTATAATATTTTTAGTACGTGTGCTGCTCAATAATGGGGCTTCCAAGTAAGTTCTTTTTCCTTTGATTTTTCTCAGTAAAAAAAAAGGCCTCTTGCTCGGATTGAAAAGTGCGTTCCAGCACATTAACGGAAAGCAAGTTTTCATTCATTCATTTTTATTTCAGCTTTCCACCAGCACAGAAAGAGATTTCCCCCCTCCCCACAAAAAAATCTCCAGAATCAATAGAACCTGTCATAAAGATTAAAGAAGGATCCTAGGCTCCGTGGGTGGCGTCTCAACAGCAGGAGAGGCGTTGGTTTCTTCTTTCCAAGGCCGAAGGGAGGAAATGGATATCAGATCTCTCTCTTACGCTTACCATATTTTTCGGAGTATAAGACGCACCGGAGTATAAGATGCAGCTTAGTTTTTCAGGAGGAAAATAGGGGGAAAAATATTCTGCCTACCAGATATTCATCTGGCTAGCGTTCTTAATCTGGTCAGCTTCACCACATTAATTCGCTGGTTTTTTATCGCCTGCTTGGGGATAAAATTTATTATTTTTATTTTATTTTTATTATTAGTCATATTTCTATGCTGCCCACTCTCCGAGGATTCTGGGTGGCTTACACCAAAGACAGTATCCTAAATAGCATATTGCCCCCAAAAATCTGGGTCCTCATTTTACCCACCTCGGAAGGATGGAAGGCTGGTCAACCTTGAACCAGTGAGATTTGATCCGCTGATCTGCTGAACTAGCAGTCAGCTGAAGTAGCTGCAGTACTGCACTCTAACCACTGCGCCACCTCAGTTTCTAAGGCACAGTTGAGAGGAAGCAGCAATGAGAAAAGCATGCAAAGCACGGGGAGATCACTTCACTCGGCTAGTGCCTAGTTAGGGCTGAAAAAAAGCTAAAGAACAGCTGAGTGTCGGAGCAAAGCAAGGAGATCGCTTCACTCGCTTGCGCCTCGTTAAAGCACAGCGGAGAGTCGAGGGAGCAGGCAAAGCTGGGAAGATCGCTTCACCTCGTTAGTGCCTCATTCGGGCTGAAAAAAACTTTCGAAAAAGCTACATTCGGAGTATAAGACACACCCAAATTTTCAGCCTCTTTTAGGGGTGGGGAAAGGTGTGTCATATACTCCGAAAAATACAGTAAGTGGGGTTTTTTTTTTTTTTGTTAGGTGCAAAGGGAGCTTTCAAGTTGATGGAGAGAACAACTCAGGTGGCAATGAATAAGGTTGGAGCGTTCCAATTTTGCAATTAGAATCACTCCGTGGTTTTTTTCTGCAATAGACACAGACAGACAGACAGACAGACTTCTTCTTCTTCTGCCATATCCATCATCGGATGTCGGCAATCATGTTGGCGATCCTATTTTTATCAGCGGCCGGAGAAAAAGTGCTGCGGAGTTTTGTCCAAACCGGTCCCTTAGGTTTTGAAGCCATGAGCCTGAGTGGCGCAGCAGACTAATGCTACTGTTAAAGGTAGTATTTACCTTCCAGCTGCCTGCAATTACTGCGAGTTCAATTCTCACCAGGCTCAAGGTTGACTCAGCCTTCCATCCTTTCTAAGGTAGGTAAAATGAGGACCTGGTTTGTGGGGGCAATAAACTGACTTTCTATAAATATACAAAAGTATGAAGGCTATTGCTTAACGCATTGTAAGCCGCCCTGAGTCTCCGGAGAAGGGCGGCATATAAATAAAATAAAATAAAAATAAAAAAAACATAAAATGATGTTCTTCTTCTGCCTGGACTTCGTTTGCTTTCAATCTTTCCCTGGAGGATTAAGTGAAGGATGGAATATTTTTCTGGGTGTTGCATCCCATGTCCGAAATATTCTAACTTTCATTTTTTAATGGTTTTGATGATTTCCCTTGGCTTTCCCAGGCGGCTTATCACCTCCTCATTTCTGATTTTGCCAACCCAGCATATACATAACAGACAGACAGACAAAAAACCTCCAAACCCATGGTTCTCAATTTTGGCAACTTTAAAATTAGGTGGATTTCAACTCTCAGAATTCCCCAACCAGCCTTCTGGGAGTTGAAGTCTACCTACCAGTATCTTAAAGTTGCCACAGTTGAAAACACTGCTCCAAACAAACATGAAGCTACTAAGCTCAGTTTTTAGTATCCTTGCCAATTGATTTACCTCCCAACTTGCTCCACTCTGAAGATCGAATTGACTTAATTTGGATTAAGCTCAAGATTTTTTTTAGTGGTTATTGTCTACTTTGGCTTTCTAGCTTCCAGGGACTCTTCTCTTCTTTCAAGGAACGGTGAAAGCTTTTGCAAATTCCTGCTCTTCATTCCCAAAGCTTCCTTGTGCTGGAAAGGAGGAATCACGTCAATTTGTATTCCACTCATGCATTCCTAAGATAACAAATCTAAAGGGGAAAAAGGAGATCAATCTCAAATTCGGTCTTTTTTTCTCTGTCCTCCCTACAGTTTTGAGCTGTGTGGTGACTGCTAACATCAGTTTATTTTGTTGGTGAATTAAATAAGTGTTGAATGCTCACTGGAGTCATTTTATACCTGCTAACATCTGTACAAAGGTGCAGTATATTCTCATTTTCTTTTCATTCACTATTGAAGGGCTTTATAATGGAAGCCGCAAATCCACGGCATCAGATAATGGTTTTGAAGACAGATATCCCCCACTGAAGTATAGAGCTTCTTCTACCTTTGTCCTCCCCGCCCCCACTTTTACAAAAATAATATGAGTGTCAACTCGCAAAGCATCCCTGGCCTGCTCTCGAGTTGCCATAGACCAGGGGGAATGGGAAAGCTGTGAAATGGCATAGCAGCCAAAGACAGATGCACATTCCACGCTTATCTGTCTCAAGGCTGTATCCCAGGGTTACCTACAGCAGCTGAGGGGAATGACCTCTACAACCTGCGAAATTGCTCAGTTGGCAAATGTGATCAATGACACACCCTGGAGGGAGGGGGAAAACAGGGTCATAATTGGAGCATAAATTACGTAGGGTCAGAGCTGGCTTCACTTGGGAATGTGCCAACATGAAGCTCCTAATAAATAACTGGATTTCTTTTGAAGCTTGGCTCGAGACTCATGATTTAATTAGGGCATCCATCAGAACCCTGACAATGAGGGCATGCAACGTATTAGCAATGATAATAATCCATTAACAGAGCAAAAGAGCATTCACAGATGTCAAAATACATGAAGGAACCACTGACCCAACTTCTTCCTGTGGTGGAATGTAGTCTGGAGCCCCAGAACAGAGGGGATGCTTTCCAAAGGGCAAAGAGGCAACGGAGTTTGGAAAGTCTGATAGGGCAGAAGAGGGCTAAGAGAGCCCCTCCCTACCAGTTCACAGAGTATATCTATAGTTATGCAGATAGTTACTTTAGTCTGGCAAGATTCCGTCTGTAGGTGAACAATACTAGAGACTGCTCAGAAGTAATTCCACGTCTTATTCTTGGTTCTTGGGGGCCTGCCATCACCCAGATGTTTCTGTAATTCTAAATCTACTATAATTCTAAATGTACTAAACGTTGATGCAGGTTCAACATCACCCGGCTACCTAAGAATGTACAGGGGGAAAACACGTCAAACCAAGCTCATCAATGTACCCCAAACTGTGATTTTTGCATTTACCTCTTAAATCTTTGCAGCATTAGCAATACTTTGCAGACAATGCAGAGACACACACAAGTCTTTTGCATTCTCTGCAGTCTTTTCTCTTTCTTACCAAAACGTACCTTTTGCAAGCTCCACACCGTACCTGCAAACCATCCATTGTAATCTTCCTATCAGGGAGGCAAGCATATAGTTACAAAAGGTCTTCCCTCCATCTACTGAAATGCAGCCCCAGAGCCTAGTCCAAAGAGACACTTCAGACCTAAGCCATGTGCCAGCACTGCATATCATAATGTTCCTCTCTGTCATACTGTCCAATCCAAATGAGTAGCCACAGGGACAGAACTGGTGGCGGTGCAGGGGTTAGAATGCAGTTTTGCAGGAAAATTCTGCCCACAGCCAGGATTTTGATCCTGTCCAGCTCAAGGTTGACTTAACCTTCCATCCTTCCAAGGTCAGGAAAATGAGGACCGAGATTTTTGAGGGCAATAGGCAGTTTACAAACTGCTTAGAGAGTGTTATAAAGCACAACAAAGCGGTATATAAGTTTAAGTGCTATTAAACTTAAGTGCTGACTTTAAGTCCTGCCTGCTTTCTTTCACTAGCCACTAACCACTATCAAACCACGTTGCACAACCCCTCTGGCTCTGGTCCAAGCTCTCACTGGGTTTCTCTTCTATCTAGTCACTCTGGCCTTCTCTCTGGACTGGACCCATAACCTGTCAGAGTGTTTACAGCGTGACTACTATTTTGAGACTACCCAGGAGCAAAATACGGGACAGAGAGGTTTTTTCGTTACAAACAGTGGTTTATCTACAAGTCATATATACTGTATACATACACATGCTAAGCAAAGCCAGGCAAGCAGTCAGTCTTCTTCAACTCTACACGGAGAACTACAATGAAGATACACGAGGAGAGAGCTATGCCCTCTCATGACCTCCTTTATATCGACAGCTTCTTAAAGGGCAATAATCCTGCTGACTCATCCTCAGTTCATCATCTCGGTTTACACAGCCTTACAGCAGCTGGTCAGCTATTAAACCATCATTACCCTAACAGCTATTGGTCTCTGTGCCTTGATTGGTTAGGGTGGAAAACAAATAATGAAACAACCAGTCATCATAAACTTCAGAACAACACCAAACTCTCAAAGAATGCAATTCAGACAGTGGTGGGTTTGGCCCGGTTCGGCCGAGCCGGTAGCGGTGACGATATGATGTCACCGAACCGGTTCTCTTTGTTCGGGAGCTGCCCGCCCCTGTTTTATTCTTACCTTTTATTCCCCCAATCTATTCGCTGCCTCCCAAGTCCAGCTGATTAGCTAGAAGGAAAGAAACTGTTTAAACTCTTGCCGCGGGGCTTCAAAGGGCCGCCCTACAGCTGATCAGTGTTAAAAGGCAGTGTGGTGGTAGACCGGTGCCTCCAAAAACAAATGGGTAGACTGGTGCCTCCAAAAACAAATGGGTAGACCAGTGCCTCCAAAAACAAATGGGTGACCAGAACACTCCAAGAACAAATGGGTAGACCAGTACAGCTCTGCAAGCAGTTAAAAGCCTGGTAGACCAGTACCTCTGCTAAATCCTGAAGAATTGTCACATGACCATCAAACCACACCCACAAAATAAGCCACACCCACAGAACGAGTAGTAAAAAGATTTAGAACCCACCCCTGAATTCAGACAGATACTTTTGGAGTTTAAAGCTTGAGACAAAACAACAGTGTTGTGTTCCAAGCTCAAAAGAAGTCATTCAGAACAAGCTTAGAATACTTAGTACTTCGAGTAGGTCATTTCCTCCTTAGAATGTTAAGCTTTGAAACTAAAAGCTGTACCTATGTGCGGCTGAATCTATCATTTCAATTACAGCTCTGTTGACAGCTGGTTCTTCTGGTACATCTGCCTCTGGTTGGTTCTGCTTCTTTTGCAAAACTCCTGGCTAAAGCTAGCCGAAAACGTCAGGTCAGTTTTTAGGACCCTCAAAGCAAGAAGCCCAAGTGGAAACAATCTCGGGTTTCTTTTTGTCATCTGCTCCACATTTCAGCAAGCCTGTCTCTCCACCTTTCCACGTCAAGAGATCCATAGTATCGATTTCCAGAGATGAAAAATCCATTTAAGGCAGAAAGCTGAAAGAGGGGGCTAGGGAAATCAATATAATTTAAAGTGATTGAATGGAACTCTCCATCCCAGTGCCAACAGCCAAAGAGGATTATCCCCATCCCATAATGTTTTGATCTCTGAGCCTTTATTTTCATTATATTTGTCACTGACAAAATGTTCTCCTCACACCGACATGGCTAGGAATTAATTTAAAATTAGAAGTACTTTTGAAAGACATGTTTGTTTTTCTCTCCCCCACCCCTGATTCCAAAATGGGACCAGTCCAGAGGTGGGTTCTATTAACCTTTACTACCGGTTCACATGCGCAGAAGCTTCCTGATGACGTTGGGGGTCAGTGGGCAGAGCCTCCCACCAGTTTTACTACTGGTTCTATAGAACTGGTCCGAACCGGGGGCAACCCACCACTGCCACGTGCGCTTATGAGCAGAAGCTTCCTGATGATGTCGGGGTCAGTGGGCAGAGTCTCCCGCCGGTTTTACTACCGGTTCTTGCAAACCGGTCTGAACCGGGGGCAACCCACCACTGAACCAGTTGCTCTGAACCAGAAGCAATTCAGTAGGGGAAGTTTGGAGTTATCTTCATTATTGATAGAGTGCCACCGATGCGATTTGCTTTGTATGGAAAAACAAGATTGCAAATGAACTCTACCCAATGTGGATTGGGCAATTTGATTTCCACTCCGATCCACTAGCAACTGTGTCTTTCCCTGATCACAACTCTGCGAAAAGAGTGTCTGAAATTAAAGAGATCTGTCAAGCACCAGGGAAATCAAGAGATCCAGGCAGTTCAAATGGGTTTAAAGATTTAGTGCAAGCTGAAACTTTCTACAAGAATCTGAACTACTAATGGTCCAAGCAAATTGGCAGTAGATAAGAGTCAAAGGAATTCAAAGTGGGGTTGGACTTAGATCTCTTGTGGGCATGCAAGGACTTGAGACTGATGACATATTTGACCCCTCCCTCAGGCTCAGCCTGGTCACCTCCTACAAGAACCTATTAAAAGTTATGTACAATTGCGGCAATAATTTTTTAAAAGAGAGATTGGAGTTGCATTTAAACATACTTGGTTGAGCTTGGGAGCTCAGAAGGGTTGGGCTGGGCTAATGTTTGAATGCAAAATGCTCAAAGAATGCCAGGGCTATAGGCTAGCTTGGAAAGTGGAAAAAAAAAGTAATCTAGAAGGAAATGTCAAACTCCTATAATGCTGCCAAGAAAACTGTATCGACGTGTAAATGCAATCATGAGCAGTCAAGCTTGACCCAAAGGATAGGATAATTTAAACATTAGGAAAATTTACATGCCAAAGAATTAAATCTTGCCCGTCTTGGAAAGGACAGATCTCTGATCCAAAGAATTTATCACGTAAACTTGACACAGGGAAAGTTAGAGAAAGTCAAGACAGGAGAAAAAAGTTATTTTAATTTCCTCTGCTCAAGGTTGTCCACAGGCTGAATTCAAGGATCTTTAGATGTCTTATCAGGAGAAGCAGAACAGCCTTCTTTTCTCCCTGCCTTTTCTCCAACTTGTGAAGTTGGATGTCTCAATCGCTAGCAAGGATGACACAATACAGAACAAGTCCGAGCTGGAAAAAAAGCAGCTGGCAAGGATGGAAAAGGCCAACGTTCAATGCTATGGGTGGGAATTAAATGTAGAAACATCTCCGTTCCACAAACTCAAAATAGACTAGTGGAAGGAAGCACCTTGAGAGTTCCACCAACAAAAGTAAAAAATAAAGGTAAAGGTTCCCCTCGCACATATGTGCTAGTTGTTCCTGACTCTAGGGGGCGGTGCTCATCTCCGTTTCAAAGCTGAAGAACCAGCACTGTCCGAAGACGTCTCCGTGGTCATGTGGCCAGCGTGACTCAACGCCAAAGGCTCACAGAACGCTGTTACCTTCCCACCAAAGGTGATCCCTATTTTTCTACTTGCATTTTTTACGTGCTTTCGAACTGCCAGGCTGGCAGAAGCTGGGACAAGTAACGGGAGCTCACCCCATCACACGACACTAGGGATTCAAACCGCTGAACTGCCGACCTTTCGGTCGACAAGCTCAGCATCTTAGCCACTGAATAGACAAAAGAAGACATAGGCAAATGGTCCCATCTTTCCCATTTTCCTTCCGAAGTTACGGATGCTCCATCACTGGAGGTTTTTAAGAAGAGATTGGACAACCAGTTATCTAAATTGGTATAGATCTCCTGCTTGCTTCCTATTCTGCTGTTCTGTTATTTCTTTGATGGCTTTACGTCCTGTCGCAATACCCAGCTTCCAAACAGCCAGAGCTGTTTGATAGTGGAACCAGCTACTGAAGGAAGTCATGGGCTTCTTTTTGGCAGAAGTTTCAAGGAGAAAATGGTGTCCCTCCCCTCCCAACCACCACTATTTGTCAGGAATGCTTTCGTTTGGATTTCTTGTATGGATTGGTCTCAATGGTTGAAATGGCTCCATTTAGTTTGAGAAAACCCAGAGAGATGAAAGAGATGGATAGAAATTAACTACCCAGCCAGTTTGCTTGGAAAGCATGGCACGGGGCATAGGTGGAAATAGATGTTGGTTGATCAGATCATTGCTAATCAAAGCCAGGAGTTATTTTGTTTCTTTGGTTTGAAACAGGGTTAAAACGTAGGCTGGATGAGTATTCTCAGTATATTCACCGGTGGTTGCACATGGCTTTCTAATCCTTCTGGATACAACCCACCCAGTGGTGGGTTCCTCCCGGTTCGGCCCAGTTTGGCTGAGCCGGTAGCAGTGACGATATGACGTCACCGAACCAGTTCTCTTTGTTCAGGAGTTGCGCCCCCTGCCCCCGCGTTATTCTTACCTTTTATTTGGCCCCGCCCCCAATCTATTCGCTGCCTCCCAAGTCCCAGTTGATAGGCTAAAAGGAAAAAAACTATTTAAATTCTTGCCACGGGGCTTCAAAGGGCTGCCCTACAGCTGATCAGTGTTAAAAGGCAGTGTGGTGGTAAACCGGTGCCTCCAAAAACAAATGAGTAAACCGGTGCCTCCAAAAACAAATGAGTGAACCGGTGCCTCAAAAACAAATGAGTAAACCGGTGCCTCCAAAAACAAATGAGTAAACCGGTGCCTCCAAAAACAAATGAGTAAACTGGTGCCTCCAAAAACAAATAGGTAGACCCGTGCCTCCAAAAAACAAATGGGTAGACCGGAACCCTCCAAGAACAAATGGGTAGACTGGTACAGCTCTGCAAGCAGTTAAAAGCCTGGTAGACCAGTACCTCTGCTAAATCCTAAAGAATTGTCACATGACCATCAAACCATGCCCACAAAATAAGCCACACCCACAGAACCGGTAGTAAAAAAATTTAGAACCCACCCCTGAACCCGCCCACATTTGCATTTACCTCTCATTCCTGAATGTCCCTGGGAACTGCTAACCGTCTTTTCCAAGTGCCATCTTGCCCTCTTTCCCTGCCCAAAAGAAAACCGGCAGGAGCTGTTTCAAAAGATACAGCTTGCAAACATCAGAATGATTTCCCTTTCAAAGAAGGAGTCGATGGCAATTCCGGCCAACCAGGATTCTGTCATACTGTGCAGGGTCAGGGTTATCGTCAGCCTCTAATCTATAAAATTAATCATCATTAGGCTGCCAGAAACTTTGTTTGGTGCCTGTGAAACATGCACAGTAGGGAGATGTCAATAAACTCCTGCAGGTGAAGAGGAAAATGGGAGGCTGCTCCGTGGGGTGGATTGACAGTGCTGCCCCAGGATTTCTATTACTGTGAGCATTAACCGTTCATTGAACTTCAGGTCTTATACTTTTCGATTTGCACTTCTTCTTCTTCTTCTTCTTCTTCTTCTTCTTCTTCTTCTTCTTCTTCTTCTTCTTCTTCTTCTTCTTCTTCTTCTTCTTCTTCTTCTTCTTCTCCTGGTTCCTCCTCCTCCTCCTCCTCCTCCTCCTCCTCCTCCTCCTCCTCCTCCTCCTCCTCCTCCTCCTCCTCCTCCTCTTCTTCTGCTTCTGCTTCTCCTGCTTCCTCCTCCTCCTCCCTTCCTCCTCCTCCTCCTCCTCCTCCTCCTCCTCTTCTTCTTCTTCGTCTTCTGCTTCTGCTTCTGCTTCTCCTGCTTCCTCCTCCTCCTCCTCCCTTCCTCCTCCTCCTCCTCCTCCTCCTCTTCTTCTTCTTCTGCTTCTGCTTCTGCTTCTGCTTCTCCTGCTTCCTCCTCCTCCTCCTCCTCCTCCTCCTCCTCCTCCTCCTCTTCTTTTCTCTTCTTTTCCCTTTTCCCTTCACCCTTCTCCCTTCTTCTTCCTCTACCTATGCATCGTGTCGCATTCTTGACCTATCTATTATTTTTTAAAAATTCAATTTGCATAACCACCCATCTCAACAAGAGACTCTAGGTTGTGCACAAAATTCAATTCAATTACCACAATTCAAAAAAAAAAAAAAATCAAAGTACATAGCAGCCAATAGAATATCATATCTCATAATCACATTATTATCAAGAAATGGGGCCCTGCACACACTTTGGGACATTAATCCCGAGCCAGGAGTTTTGGGGTTTACAAAAAGGCCAGGTTTGAACCATGCTGATCTCTGGAGGAAGAATGTTCCATAGAACATTCATGCTACAGATCAAAGTATCTAACTCTACTGCCAAAGCCCCCGAGCCCCTGCATCGATTGGCTGGCTTTGAATTGTCCTGTGTGCCCAAAAGCCCGACGTGAACTGTACTGCAATGAATGGGCCACAGCAAAGGGACTGGGACTGAGGGGCCGTGGCCCAAAGTGCCGAGGTGGTAATAACACAGAGATGAAACCCTGGTGGAGAAACTGGCAGCACCAAGAGTTCGAGCCAAAAAATCCTAGAACTGCTGGCTGGTGCACTGGAAACCAGAAGAGCAGCTGGCGACAGCACAAGTGCCCACAGAGAGGGGTCCGCGTGCCACCTCTGACATGCGTGCCACAGGTTTGCTATCATGGATCTAAAGAGATCCCCTTCCCTCTCTAGAGACAGACCCCTTTTTTACAGCATTATTACAAAGGAGTAATAATAAGAATAGGGGATGCGGTGGCTCAGTGGCTAAGACGCTGAGCTTGTCGATCGAAAAGTCGGCAGTTCAGCAGTTCGAATCCCGAATGCCGTGTAATGGGTGAGCTCCCGTGACTTGTCCCAGCTTCTGCCAACCTAGCAGTTCAAAAGCACGTAAAAAAAAAATGCAAGTAGAAAAACAGGGACCACCTTTGGTGGGAAGGTAACAGCGTTCTGTGCACCTTTGGCGTTGAGTCATGCCGGCCACATGACCACGGAGACGTCTTCGGACAGCACTGGTTCTTCGGCTTTGAAACGGAGATGAGCACCGCCCCCTAGAGTTGAGAATGAGTAGCACATATGCGCGAGGGGAACCTTTACCTTTTTAATAATAAGAATAATAACAGTAGTACGGCTGTATAGGCCAAGCTGTATAGGAAACGAAGTAACATGAGCGAGCTTAATATTTTGCCAGAGGTATGTCATTAACTCTGCTTAACATTAACAGGAATTAATTGCTGTTATAATCGTTTTTATTATAGCATGAATTTTATAAATAACTCCATTAACATTCTTGGTAGTGTGCAAACTGTTGGCCCTGCATTTCTAGCCAGTTTTTTTTCTTTTCTTTTCTCAGCTAAAGGAAGAGAGTCCTATCTACCATCATAACTGCTGCCTCTTATTTTATCTCCATGTAATGCAGGATGGTAATATCTCCTTCTTAATATCTTTTTTTCCCCCTATAATCTTCTTCCTTTGCCTGTAGCCACAAATTCTTTTTAAAAATTACCCTTCACACATTTTTGATGAGGAACAGTTTTCTCGGTCCTCTGTCTTCTCTGCGTCTTAAGCCCTAGCGCTGGACAGCTAAAGATGGTACAGGAAGAGATGGATACATACTGAGATTGAACCCGGAGAGGGGAACTAGAATTTAGCAGTCATTTGTTCTCCAAGGTGAAGGTGGACTTCAGATTTCAGCATTCCGTGGCCATGCAGTGGCGTCAAACAAATTGCAGTTGCGTCAGAGGAGTTGATTTGGGGCCATTGATTTCATACACGTTGGTGGAGAATGTAATAAGATTTCAATCCATAACACACATAATGCGCACCAGCTCTTTCTGTCCTGAGGAGATCTATCTATCTATCTATCTATCTATCTATCTATCTATCTATCCATCCATCCATCCTATTATCTATCATCTATCTATCTATCTATCTATCTATCTATCTATCTATCTATCTATCTATCATCTATCTATCCATCCATCCATCCACCCATCCTATTATCTATCTATCTATCTATCTATCTATCTACCATCTATCTATGTGCTAGTCGTTCCCGACTCTAGGGGGCGGTGCTCATCTCCGTTTCAAAGCCGAAGAGCCAGCGCTGTCCAAAGACGTCTCCGTGGTCATGTGGCCGGAATGACTAAATGCCAAAGGCGCACGGAACGCTGTTCCCTTCCCACCAAAGGTGGTCCCTATTTTTCTACTTGCATTTTTTTACATGCTTTCGAACTTCTAGGTTGGCAGAAGCTGGGACAAGTAACGGGAGCTCACCCATTACACGGCATTCGGGATTTGAACCGCTGAACTGCCAACTTTTTGATCGACAAGCTCAGCATCTTAGCCACTGA